>NC_079428.1:16028521-16182558 GCF_026213295.1 Gadus chalcogrammus
TCTCCACATTCAGCTTCTCCACCACCATGTGAATAAAATCACGCATGGCAGGGAATCCATTCCTTGTGCCATCAGAGCCATCCAGAAGAAATACCACATCCCGTTTTGGAGTTCTCTGGTCAACTGGGAGAATGTGAAAAACAGAACATTGATGCTAAAGTTGAAAGCGGCATGCAAGCATTGGCCTTTGTGTTGACATTACGTGCAGGAAGGCACCAAAAGGTACAACATGATTTGCGTTGAAATTAGCAACAGTGTCTTACCTCTCACTGTAGGGGTCATTGGTTTAACCCCAACAACTACATGGCTAAGAGAGGAGGCGAATGGATGCTGGACGTTTGGGAGGTCAGAGAAGTCAGACACAGACTGGGCATAACTAGGATCAGAGGCGATTCTTTGAACCTCTGTGCTAGAATTTCTAGTTCCGATGCCTAAGAATTAAGACCCCGTTGTCTTTGAGGGCAGACGCCGGTATGTCTACGTTGTCACTAGATCGCCCTCCACTCAGCACAAGCAGTAGCTGAGGAATGCCCTCTTGCCTCCTACTTCCAGAGGCCGCCGTAAACACGTTGTCTCGGACATACTTGAGGGCTGACCCAGTGTTGAGGGGTCTTCCCCCTCTGTGTCTGAGTCCTCTGACCGTGTTAAGAATATCGTCCTTTGTGGTGTATGTGTTCAGATAGAAGTGGGCCTCTGCGTCTCTGCCGTACTGGACAACTGACACACGGTCGTTGTTTTCGCCCACATTAAGTTGCTCCACCATTCTCTGAACAAAATCACGCATGGCAGCGAATCCATTCCTTGTGTTATCAGAGCCATCCAGAAGGAATACTACATCCTTCCCGGCAACCTCATGGTCAACTGAGCAAATGTAGAAAAACAAAACATCGATGAGCAAGGGACATTTGTTTTGGGGACAGACATTGATTGTGCACGACTGCAAATGCCTACGTTTGGCTACTATGTGTGATTAAGCATGCCACCTTTTCCATTTTGAGCACATGGTTGACATAGCTGATATAGCTTCAGGTTATCCCTAAAATACATCATTTAATCTGACACCAATACAAATGGCCATGCTTGGGAACATACCTAAAACTGTGGGAGATTCTGGAGTTACAACAATGACCAGTGATTCCATTGAGGACTTCAGTTGCTGTTGGACACTGGGAAGGTCAGTAAAATCAGACACAGACAGAGCCTGATGGGGACCATGGGATATCTTCTGCAATTCTCTGCTATCAGAGCCACTGGTTCCAATGGCAAGGGTAAAGACCCCCAGCTCCTTCAGAGCGGTGGCTGCTTTGTCAACACTGTCATAGGACTTTCCACCGCATAGGACTATGAGCATCTGCGGAACTCCTTCCAGACGCCTACTTCCAGCCGAGGCAGTGAAGACATTATCCCTCAAGTATTGGAGCGCTGCTCCAGTGTTAAGTGGTCTTCCGCCCTTGTGCCTCAAACCCCTGACATTAGCAACGACGTCGCCCTGTGTTTTGTACGTGTTTAGATAGAATTGGACAGCTGGATCAATGCTGTACTGAACAACTGAGACTCGATCTCTGTCACCATCCACATTGAGCGTCTCTACGACTTTCTGCACAAAGTCACGCATTGCTGGGAATCCAGTTCGGGTGCCATGAGATCCATCCAGCAAGAACACAACATCCCTTTTGGGCAGGCTGTGCTCAACTAGAAAATAATAATAGTGGACGAAGATTAGGGGGCTGCATTTACACATGTGTTGGGAAAGGCACAAACAGAAACTCATCCAATCTATTAGCATTTCTTAAGATATAGGCTACTGCCTTAAATCCTGTTATGAAAGATGCCTAACTTCAGCCTTATCAAACATTGCTTGAGCTAAAAACTTGGGAACAATTACATGAGCTAGCAAGACATGCATCTGGCGTCATAAAAGGCCCATTTGAATGTTCTAATGGCTGACTGGAGGCGATTAATGGCTCACCGATTACAGTTGGCGTCATTGGTGTGGCCCTGACTGTGACTGTGCTGATGGCAGAGGACAGTTGCTCTTGTATGTTGGGGAGGTCACTGAAGTCGGACACTGACAAAGCATAATTTGGCTTAGAGGAGATCTTTTGCAGTTGTCCATGGTCAGAGTTCCTTGTTCCAATTCCAAGGACAGTGATGCCAAGCTGTTTGAGAGCAGACGCTGGTGTATCTACACTGTCGGAAGACCTTCCACCATTTACAAGGATCAACAACTGTGGAACCCCTTCTTGGCGCCTGCTGCCGGAAGAGGCTGTAAACACGTTGTCTCTGACATACTGGAGGGCTGCCCCGGTGTTGACGGGCCTGCCTCCTTTGTGCCTAAGCCCGCTGACCATGTCAAGAATATCTGCCTTTGTGTTATATGTGTTCAGATAGAAATTGGCCTCTGCATCTCCGCTGTACTGGGCAACGGACACACGGTCGTTGTTTTCTCCCACATTCAGTTTCTCCACCACCGTGTGAATAAAATCACGCATGGCAGAGAATCCATTCCGTGTGCCTTCAGAGCCATCCAGAAGAAATACCACATCCCGTTTTGGAGTTCTCTGGTCAACTGGGAGAATGTGAAAAACAGAACATTGATGCTAAAGTTGAAAGCGGCATGCAAGCATTGGCCTTTGTGTAGACAATACATGCAGGAAGGCACCAAAAGGTACAACATGATTTGCGTTGAAATTAGCAACAGTGTCTTACCTCTCACTGTAGGGGTCATTGGTTTAACCCCAACAACTACATGGCTAAGAGAGGAGGCGAATGGATGCTGGACGTTTGGGAGGTCAGAGAAGTCAGACACAGACTGGGCATAACTAGGATCAGAGGCGATTCTTTGAACCTCTGTGCTAGAATTTCTAGTTCCGATGCCTAGAATTAAGACCCCGTTGTCTTTGAGGGCAGACGCCGGTATGTCTACGTTGTCACTAGATCGCCCTCCACTCAGCACAAGCAGTAGCTGAGGAATGCCCTCTTGCCTCCTACTTCCAGAGGCCGCCGTAAACACGTTGTCTCGGACATACTTGAGGGCTGACCCAGTGTTGAGGGGTCTTCCCCCTCTGTGTCTGAGTCCTCTGACCGTGTTAAGAATATCGTCCTTTGTGGTGTATGTGTTCAGATAGAAGTGGGCCTCTGCGTCTCTGCCGTACTGGACAACTGACACACGGTCGTTGTTTTCGCCCACATTAAGTTGCTCCACCATTCTCTGAACAAAATCACGCATGGCAGCGAATCCATTCCTTGTGTTATCAGAGCCATCCAGAAGGAATACTACATCCTTCCCGGCAACCTCATGGTCAACTGAGCAAACGTAGAAAAACAAAACATCGATGAGCAAGGGACATTTGTTTTGGGGACAGACATTGATTGTGCACGACTGCAAATGCCTATGTTTGGCTACTATGTGTGATTAAGCATGCCACCTTTTCTATTTTGAGCACATGGTTGACATAGCTGATATAGCTTCAGGTTATCCCTAAAATACATCATTTAATCTGACACCAATACAAATGGCCATGCTTTGGAACATACCTAAAACTGTGGGAGATTCTGGAGTTACAACAATGACCACTGATTCCATTGAGGACTGCAGTTGCTGTTGGACACTGGGAAGGTCAGTAAAATCAGACACAGACAGAGCCTGATGGGGACCATGGGATATCTTCTGCAGTTCTCTGCTATCAGAGCCACTGGTTCCAATGGCAAGGGTAAAGACCCCCAGCTCCTTCAGAGCGGTGGCTGCTGCATCAACACTGTCATAGGACTTTCCACCGCATAGGACTATGAGCATCTGTGGAACTCCTTCCAGACGCCTACTTCCAGCCGAGGCAGTGAAGACATTATCCCTACAGTATTGGAGCGCTGCTCCAGTGTTGAGTGGTCTTCCGCCCTTGTGCCTCAAACCCCTGACATTAGCAACGACGTCGCCCTGTGTTTTGTACGTGTTTAGATAGAATTGGACAGCTGGATCACTGCTGTACTGAACAACTGAGACTCGATCTCTGTCGCCATCCACATTGAGCGTCTCTACGACTTTCTGCACAAAGTCACGCATTGCTGGGAATCCAGTTTGGGTGCCATGAGATCCATCCAGCAAGAACACAACATCCCTTTTGGGCAGGCTGTGCTCAACTAGAAAATAATAATAGTAGACAAAGATTAGGGGGCTGTATTTACACATGTGTTGGGAAAGGCGCAAACAGAAGCTCATCCAATCTATTAGCATTTTTTTTAAATATATACGCTACTGCCTTGTACCCTGTTATGAAAGATGTCTAACCTCAGCCTTATCAAACATTGCTTGAGCTAAAAACTTGGGAACAATCACATGAGCTAGCAAGACATGCATCTGGCATCTTAAAAGGCCCATTTGAATGTTCTAATGGCTGACTGGAGGCGATTAATGGCTCACCGATTACAGTTGGCGTCATTGGTGTGGCCCTGACTGTGACTGTGCTGATGGCAGAGGACAGTTGCTCTTGTATGTTGGGGAGGTCACTGAAGTCGGACACTGACAAAGCATAATTTGGCTTAGAGGAGATCTTTTGCAGTTGTCCATGGTCAGAGTTCCTTGTTCCAATTCCAAGGACAGTGATGCCAAGCTGTTTGAGAGCAGACGCTGGTGTATCTACACTGTCAGAAGACCTTCCGCCATTTACAAGGATCAACAACTGTGGAACCCCTTCTTGGCGCCTGCTGCCGGAGGAGGCTGTAAACACGTTGTCTCTGACATACTGGAGGGCTGCCCCGGTGTTGACGGGCCTGCCTCCTTTGTGCCTAAGCCCGCTGACCATGTCAAGAATATCTGCCTTTGTGTTATATGTGTTCAGATAGAAATTGGCCTCTGCATCTCCGCTGTACTGGGCAACGGACACACGGTCGTTGTTTTCTCCCACATTCAGCTTCTCCACCACCATGTGAATAAAATCACGCATGGCAGGGAATCCATTCCTTGTGCCATCAGAGCCATCCAGAAGAAATACCACATCCCGTTTTGGAGTTCTCTGGTCAACTGGGAGAATGTGAAAAACAGAACATTGATGCTAAAGTTGAAAGCGGCATGCAAGCATTGGCCTTTGTGTTGACATTACGTGCAGGAAGGCACCAAAAGGTACAACATGATTTGCGTTGAAATTAGCAACAGTGTCTTACCTCTCACTGTAGGGGTCATTGGTTTAACCCCAACAACTACATGGCTAAGAGAGGAGGCGAATGGATGCTGGACGTTTGGGAGGTCAGAGAAGTCAGACACAGACTGGGCATAACTAGGATCAGAGGCGATTCTTTGAACCTCTGTGCTAGAATTTCTAGTTCCGATGCCAAGAATTAAGACCCCGTTGTCTTTGAGGGCAGACGCCGGTATGTCTACGTTGTCACTAGATTGCCCTCCACTCAGCACAAGCAGTAGCTGAGGAATGCCCTCTTGCCTCCTACTTCCAGAGGCCGCCGTAAACACGTTGTCTCGGACATACTTGAGGGCTGACCCAGTGTTGAGGGGTCTTCCCCCTCTGTGTCTGAGTCCTCTGACCGTGTTAAGAATATCGTCCTTTGTGGTGTATGTGTTCAGATAGAAGTGGGCCTCTGCGTCTCTGCCGTACTGGACAACTGACACACGGTCGTTGTTTTCGCCCACATTAAGTTGCTCCACCATTCTCTGAACAAAATCACGCATGGCAGCGAATCCATTCCTTGTGTTATCAGAGCCATCCAGAAGGAATACTACATCCTTCCCGGCAACCTCATGGTCAACTGAGCAAATGTAGAAAAACAAAACATCGATGAGCAAGGGACATTTGTTTTGGGGACAGACATTGATTGTGCACGACTGCAAATGCCTACGTTTGGCTACTATGTGTGATTAAGCATGCCACCTTTTCCATTTTGAGCACATGGTTGACATAGCTGATATAGCTTCAGGTTATCCCTAAAATACATCATTTAATCTGACACCAATACAAATGGCCATGCTTGGGAACATACCTAAAACTGTGGGAGATTCTGGAGTTACAACAATGACCAGTGATTCCATTGAGGACTTCAGTTGCTGTTGGACACTGGGAAGGTCAGTAAAATCAGACACAGACAGAGCCTGATGGGGACCATGGGATATCTTCTGCAATTCTCTGCTATCAGAGCCACTGGTTCCAATGGCAAGGGTAAAGACCCCCAGCTCCTTCAGAGCGGTGGCTGCTTTGTCAACACTGTCATAGGACTTTCCACCGCATAGGACTATGAGCATCTGCGGAACTCCTTCCAGACGCCTACTTCCAGCCGAGGCAGTGAAGACATTATCCCTCAAGTATTGGAGCGCTGCTCCAGTGTTAAGTGGTCTTCCGCCCTTATGCCTCAAACCCCTGACATTAGCAACGACGTCGCCCTGTGTTTTGTACGTGTTTAGATAGAATTGGACAGCTGGATCAATGCTGTACTGAACAACTGAGACTCGATCTCTGTCACCATCCACATTGAGCGTCTCTACGACTTTCTGCACAAAGTCACGCATTGCTGGGAATCCAGTTCGGGTGCCATGAGATCCATCCAGCAAGAACACAACATCCCTTTTGGGCAGGCTGTGCTCAACTAGAAAATAATAATAGTGGACGAAGATTAGGGGGCTGTATTTACACATGTGTTGGGAAAGGCACAAACAGAAGCTCATCCAATCTATTAGCATTTCTTAAGATATATAGGCTACTGCCTTAAATCCTGTTATGAAAGATGCCTAACTTCAGCCTTATCAAACATTGCTTGAGCTAAAAACTTGGGAACAATTACATGAGCTAGCAAGACATGCATCTGGCGTCATAAAAGGCCCATTTGAATGTTCTAATGGCTGACTGGAGGCGATTAATGGCTCACCGATTACAGTTGGCGTCATTGGTGTGGCCCTGACTGTGACTGTGCTGATGGCAGAGGACAGTTGCTCTTGTATGTTGGGGAGGTCGCTGAAGTCGGACACTGACAAAGCATAATTTGGCTTAGAGGAGATCTTTTGCAGTTGTCCATGGTCAGAGTTCCTTGTTCCAATTCCAAGGACAGTGATGCCAAGCTGTTTGAGAGCAGACGCTGGTGTATCTACACTGTCAGAAGACCTTCCACCATTTAAAAGGATCAACAACTGTGGAACCCCTTCTTGGCGCCTGCTGCCGGAGGAGGCTGTAAACACGTTGTCTCTGACATACTGGAGGGCTGCCCCGGTGTTGACGGGCCTGCCTCCTTTGTGCCTAAGCCCGCTGACCATGTCAAGAATATCTGCCTTTGTGTTATATGTGTTCAGATAGAAATTGGCCTCTGCATCTCCGCTGTACTGGGCAACGGACACACGGTCGTTGTTTTCTCCCACATTCAGCTTCTCCACCACCATGTGAATAAAATCACGCATGGCAGGGAATCCATTCCTTGTGCCATCAGAGCCATCCAGAAGAAATACCACATCCCGTTTTGGAGTTCTCTGGTCAACTGGGAGAATGTGAAAAACAGAACATTGATGCTAAAGTTGAAAGCGGCATGCAAGCATTGGCCTTTGTGTAGACAATACATGCAGGAAGGCACCAAAAGGTACAACATGATTTGCGTTGAAATTAGCAACAGTGTCTTACCTCTCACTGTAGGGGTCATTGGTTTAACCCCAACAACTACATGGCTAAGAGAGGAGGCGAATGGATGCTGGACGTTTGGGAGGTCAGAGAAGTCAGACACAGACTGGGCATAACTAGGATCAGAGGCGATTCTTTGAACCTCTGTGCTAGAATTTCTAGTTCCGATGCCAAGAATTAAGACCCCGTTGTCTTTGAGGGCAGACGCCGGTATGTCTACGTTGTCACTAGATCGCCCTCCACTCAGCACAAGCAGTAGCTGAGGAATGCCCTCTTGCCTCCTACTTCCAGAGGCCGCCGTAAACACGTTGTCTCGGACATACTTGAGGGCTGACCCAGTGTTGAGGGGTCTTCCCCCTCTGTGTCTGAGTCCTCTGACCGTGTTAAGAATATCGTCCTTTGTGGTGTATGTGTTCAGATAGAAGTGGGCCTCTGCGTCTCTGCCGTACTGGACAACTGACACACGGTCGTTGTTTTCGCCCACATTAAGTTGCTCCACCATTCTCTGAACAAAATCACGCATGGCAGCGAATCCATTCCTTGTGTTATCAGAGCCATCCAGAAGGAATACTACATCCTTCCCGGCAACCTCATGGTCAACTGAGCAAACGTAGAAAAACAAAACATCGATGAGCAAGGGACATTTGTTTTGGGGACAGACATTGATTGTGCACGACTGCAAATGCCTACGTTTGGCTACTATGTGTGATTAAGCATGCCACCTTTTCTATTTTGAGCACATGGTTGACATAGCTGATATAGCTTCAGGTTATCCCTAAAATACATCATTTAATCTGACACCGATACAAATGGCCATGCTTGGGAACATACCTAAAACTGTGGGAGATTCTGGAGTTACAACATTGACCACTGATTCCATTGAGGACTGCAGTTGCTGTTGGACACTGGGAAGGTCAGTAAAATCAGACACAGACAGAGCCTGATGGGGACCATGGGATATCTTCTGCAGTTCTCTGCTATCAGAGCCACTGGTTCCAATGGCAAGGGTAAAGACCCCCAGCTCCTTCAGAGCGGTGGCTGCTGCATCAACACTGTCATAGGACTTTCCACCGCATAGGACTATGAGCATCTGTGGAACTCCTTCCAGACGCCTACTTCCAGCCGAGGCAGTGAAGACATTATCCCTACAGTATTGGAGCGCTGCTCCAGTGTTAAGTGGTCTTCCGCCCTTGTGCCTCAAACCCCTGACATTAGCAACGACGTCGCCCTGTGTTTTGTACGTGTTTAGATAGAATTGGACAGCTGGATCACTGCTGTACTGAACAACTGAGACTCGATCTCTGTCGCCATCCACATTGAGCGTCTCTACGACTTTCTGCACAAAGTCACGCATTGCTGGGAATCCAGTTTGGGTGCCATGAGATCCATCCAGCAAGAACACAACATCCCTTTTGGGCAGGCTGTGCTCAACTAGAAAATAATAATAGTAGACAAAGATTAGGGGGCTGTATTTACACATGTGTTGGGAAAGGCGCAAACAGAAGCTCATCCAATCTATTAGCATTTTTTTTAAATATATAGGCTACTGCCTTAAACCCTGTTATGAAAGATGCCTAACCTCAGCCTTATCAAACATTGCTAGAGCTAAAAACTTGGGAACAATCACATGAGCTAGCAAGACATGCATCTGGCGTCTTAAAAGGCCCATTTGAATGTTCTAATGGCTGACTGGAGGCGATTAATGGCTCACCGATTACAGTTGGCGTCATTGGTGTGGCCCTGACTGTGACTGTGCTGATGGCAGAGGACAGTTGCTCTTCTATGTTGGGGAGGTCACTGAAGTCGGACACTGACAAAGCATAATTTGGCTTAGAGGAGATCTTTTGCAGTTGTCCATGGTCAGAGTTCCTTGTTCCAATTCCAAGGACAGTGATGCCAAGCTGTTTGAGAGCAGATGCTGGTGTATCTACACTGTCAGAAGACCTTCCGCCATTTACAAGGATCAACAACTGTGGAACCCCTTCTTGGCGCCTGCTGCCGGAAGAGGCTGTAAACACGTTGTCTCTGACATACTGGAGGGCTGCCCCGGTGTTGACGGGCCTGCCTCCTTTGTGCCTAAGCCCGCTGACCATGTCAAGAATATCTGCCTTTGTGTTATATGTGTTCAGATAGAAATTGGCCTCTGCATCTCCGCTGTACTGGGCAACGGACACACGGTCGTTGTTTTCTCCCACATTCAGCTTCTCCACCACCGTGTGAATAAAATCACGCATGGCAGGGAATCCATTCCTTGTGCCATCAGAGCCATCCAGAAGAAATACCACATCCCGTTTTGGAGTTCTCTGGTCAACTGGGAGAATGTGAAAAACAGAACATTGATGCTAAAGTTGAAAGCGGCATGCAAGCATTGGCCTTTGTGTTGACATTACGTGCAGGAAGGCACCAAAAGGTACAACATGATTTGCGTTGAAATTAGCAACAGTGTCTTACCTCTCACTGTAGGGGTCATTGGTTTAACCCCAACAACTACATGGCTAAGAGAGGAGGCGAATGGATGCTGGACGTTTGGGAGGTCAGAGAAGTCAGACACAGACTGGGCATAACTAGGATCAGAGGCGATTCTTTGAACCTCTGTGCTAGAATTTCTAGTTCCGATGCCTAGAATTAAGACCCCGTTGTCTTTGAGGGCAGACGCCGGTATGTCTACGTTGTCACTAGATCGCCCTCCACTCAGCACAAGCAGTAGCTGAGGAATGCCCTCTTGCCTCCTACTTCCAGAGGCCGCCGTAAACACGTTGTCTCGGACATACTTGAGGGCTGACCCAGTGTTGAGGGGTCTTCCCCCTCTGTGTCTGAGTCCTCTGACCGTGTTAAGAATATCGTCCTTTGTGGTGTATGTGTTCAGATAGAAGTGGGCCTCTGCGTCTCTGCCGTACTGGACAACTGACACACGGTCGTTGTTTTCGCCCACATTAAGTTGCTCCACCATTCTCTGAACAAAATCACGCATGGCAGCGAATCCATTCCTTGTGTTATCAGAGCCATCCAGAAGGAATACTACATCCTTCCCGGCAACCTCATGGTCAACTGAGCAAACGTAGAAAAACAAAACATCGATGAGCAAGGGACATTTGTTTTGGGGACAGACATTGATTGTGCACGACTGCAAATGCCTACGTTTGGCTACTATGTGTGATTAAGCATGCCACCTTTTCTATTTTGAGCACATGGTTGACATAGCTGATATAGCTTCAGGTTATCCCTAAAATACATCATTTAATCTGACACCGATACAAATGGCCATGCTTGGGAACATACCTAAAACTGTGGGAGATTCTGGAGTTACAACAATGACCACTGATTCCATTGAGGACTGCAGTTGCTGTTGGACACTGGGAAGGTCAGTAAAATCAGACACAGACAGAGCCTGATGGGGACCATGGGATATCTTCTGCAGTTCTCTGCTATCAGAGCCACTGGTTCCAATGGCAAGGGTAAAGACCCCCAGCTCCTTCAGAGCGGTGGCTGCTGCATCAACACTGTCATAGGACTTTCCACCGCATAGGACTATGAGCATCTGCGGAACTCCTTCCAGACGCCTACTTCCAGCCGAGGCAGTGAAGACATTATCCCTACAGTATTGGAGCGCTGCTCCAGTGTTAAGTGGTCTTCCGCCCATGTGCCTCAAACCCCTGACATTAGCAACGACGTCGCCCTGTGTTTTGTACGTGTTTAGATAGAATTGGACAGCTGGATCACTGCTGTACTGAACAACTGAGACTCGATCTCTGTCGCCATCCACATTGAGCGTCTCTACGACTTTCTGCACAAAGTCACGCATTGCTGGGAATCCAGTTTGGGTGCCATGAGATCCATCCAGCAAGAACACAACATCCCTTTTGGGCAGGCTGTGCTCAACTAGAAAATAATAATAGTAGACAAAGATTAGGGGGCTGTATTTACACATGTGTTGGGAAAGGCGCAAACAGAAGCTCATCCAATCTATTAGCATTTTTTTTTAAATATATAGGCTACTGCCTTAAACCCTGTTATGAAAGATGTCTAACCTCAGCCTTATCAAACATTGCTTGAGCTAAAAACTTGGGAACAATCACATGAGCTAGCAAGACATGCATCTGGCGTCTTAAAAGGCCCATTTGAATGTTCTAATGGCTGACTGGAGGCGATTAATGGCTCACCGATTACAGTTGGCGTCATTGGTGTGGCCCTGACTGTGACTGTGCTGATGGCAGAGGACAGTTGCTCTTGTATGTTGGGGAGGTCACTGAAGTCGGACACTGACAAAGCATAATTTGGCTTAGAGGAGATCTTTTGCAGTTGTCCATGGTCAGAGTTCCTTGTTCCAATTCCAAGGACAGTGATGCCAAGCTGTTTGAGAGCAGACGCTGGTGTATCTACACTGTCAGAAGACCTTCCGCCATTTACAAGGATCAACAACTGTGGAACCCCTTCTTGGCGCCTGCTGCCGGAAGAGGCTGTAAACACGTTGTCTCTGACATACTGGAGGGCTGCCCCGGTGTTTACGGGCCTGCCTCCTTTGTGCCTAAGCCCGCTGACCATGTCAAGAATATCTGCCTTTGTGTTATATGTGTTCAGATAGAAATTGGCCTCTGCATCTCCGCTGTACTGGGCAACGGACACACGGTCGTTGTTTTCTCCCACATTCAGCTTCTCCACCACCGTGTGAATAAAATCACGCATGGCAGGGAATCCATTCCTTGTGCCATCAGAGCCATCCAGAAGAAATACCACATCCCGTTTTGGAGTTCTCTGGTCAACTGGGAGAATGTGAAAAACAGAACATTGATGCTAAAGTTGAAAGCGGCATGCAAGCATTGGCCTTTGTGTTGACATTACGTGCAGGAAGGCACCAAAAGGTACAACATGATTTGCGTTGAAATTAGCAACAGTGTCTTACCTCTCACTGTAGGGGTCATTGGTTTAACCCCAACAACTACATGGCTAAGAGAGGAGGCGAATGGATGCTGGACGTTTGGGAGGTCAGAGAAGTCAGACACAGACTGGGCATAACTAGGATCAGAGGCGATTCTTTGAACCTCTGTGCTAGAATTTCTAGTTCCGATGCCTAGAATTAAGACCCCGTTTTCTTTGAGGGCAGACGCCGGTATGTCTACGTTGTCACTAGATCGCCCTCCACTCAGCACAATCAGTAGCTGAGGAATGCCCTCTTGCCTCCTACTTCCAGAGGCCGCCGTAAACACGTTGTCTCGGACATACTTGAGGGCTGACCCAGTGTTGAGGGGTCTTCCCCCTCTGTGTCTGAGTCCTCTGACCGTGTTAAGAATATCGTCCTTTGTGGTGTATGTGTTCAGATAGAAGTGGGCCTCTGCGTCTCTGCCGTACTGGACAACTGACACACGGTCGTTGTTTTCGCCCACATTAAGTTGCTCCACCATTCTCTGAACAAAATCACGCATGGCAGTGAATCCATTCCTTGTGTTATCAGAGCCATCCAGAAGGAATACTACATCCTTCCCGGCAACCTCATGGTCAACTGAGCAAACGTAGAAAAACAAAACATCGATGAGCAAGGGACATTTGTTTTGGGGACAGACATTGATTGTGCACGACTGCAAATGCCTACGTTTGGCTACTATGTGTGATTAAGCATGCCACCTTTTCCATTTTGAGCACATGGTTGACATAGCTGATATAGCTTCAGGTTATCCCTAAAATACATCATTTAATCTGACACCAATACAAATGGCCATGCTTGGGAACATACCTAAAACTGTGGGAGATTCTGGAGTTACAACAATGACCACTGATTCCATTGAGGACTGCAGTTGCTGTTGGACACTGGGAAGGTCAGTAAAATCAGACACAGACAGAGCCTGATGGGGACCATGGGATATCTTCTGCAGTTCTCTGCTATCAGAGCCACTGGTTCCAATGGCAAGGGTAAAGACCCCCAGCTCCTTCAGAGCGGTGGCTGCTGCGTCAACGCTGTCAAAGGACCTTCCACCGCTGAGGACTATGAGCATCTGTGGAACTCCTTCCAGACGCCTACTTCCAGCCGAGGCAGTGAAGACATTATCCCTCAAGTATTGGAGCGCTGCTCCAGTGTGAAGTGGTCTTCCGCCCTTGTGCCTCAAACCCCTGACATTAGCAATGACGTCGCCCTTTGTTTTGTACGTGTTTAGATAGAATTGGACAGCTGGATCACTGCTGTACTGAACAACTGCGACTCGATCTCGGTCGTCATCCACATTGAGCGTCTCTACGACATTCTGCACAAAGTCACGCATTGCTGGGAATCCAGTTTGGGTGCCATGAGATCCATCCAGCAAGAACACAACATCCCTTTTGGCCAGGCTGCCCTCAACTTGAAAACATGAATAATAAACATTGATCAGGGGGGCTGTATTTGCAGTAGTTATTTGAAAAGCACAAAGAGGAGCTTAACATATCAATGGCATAATTTTTTTGTATCCGTCAAATTTTGTAAAATATTAATTTAGGCTTAAATTAATGAATCCAGAAGGAATACATTATCTTTTCTAGAATCTGTTATCATATGAATATAATTTGTTGATAATAGTAGATCATTCAAACTGTTAGTATCTTACCAGATGCAGTTTCCTTTTGACTACTGATTCTCCTTATGTGAGTCAGCAATATGTGTTGAATGCTGTCAAAATTTGCAAAGTCAGAGACTAGGAAAGCATAGTTTGGATCTGAAGAAATTCCCTGCAATTCAACCACGTTTGTCATCCTTGATCCAATGGCAAATGTAATAACACCACCAGCCTTCAGAGCAACTGATGGTCCTCGAGGAGAATCTCTTGATCTGCCACCAGAAATAAGGACAAGTATCTGTTTTGCTCCCTCATGTTTTCGGCTTCCAGCTTTTGAAACAAATATATTGTTTCTTACAAACTCTAGAGCAGTTCCAATGTATTGCGCCGTTCCTCCTTTTTGCTTAAGGTTTGTTATGTGCGTCATGATTTCATCTCTATTTTGGTAAGTATTCAGGTTGAAGTTAACTTCTGCATTGTTACTATATTGTACAATAGCAACTTGATCCTTCCCCTTTTCCAGGTCAAGGCCTCTCACCAATTCGGCAACAAAATCCCGCATAGCTGTAAATCTATCCTTATTGTCGTCAGACCCATCAAGAAGGAAAACGATATCCCTTTTCACACTTGGACCTGAAACTAAGATACCACAATTAATTGTATTTTTCAAATGACATAAATGCCCAGCTAACAAAAAAGTAAAACAACAATGTATTTTATTTCACTCACCTATACTTGGGATGATTGAAGCTTTGTGAGAAGCAATTTGAGATAACAACTTTTGCCGCACAACAGAAAAATCAGAAGTCTCTTTGATTAGATATGCATCTCTGGGATTGTGTGCTAGACTCTGCATCTCCAACCAATCTGCATTTCCCACTCCAACACTGAAAAGTACCACTCCAGCCTTGTTCAAACCTACCAACGGAACCTGGACATCATCTTGTGACTTCCTGCCACTTAAGAGAATTAGTATCTGAGGAACTCCTGTCAGAGCTCTGCCTCCAGCAGATGATGTAAAGACATTCCTTGCCACATAATCAAGGGCTTTTCCGGTGTTCACGTGCTTGCCTCCTTTTAACTTCAAATCGCTTACATACTTCAAGATGTCCCTTTTTAATGAGTATGTATTCAGATAAAAGGCTTGAGTCGGTTTTTCACTGTATTGAATAATAGCAACCTGTGCCTTGTTTGGCCCAATATCTATTCGTTCAACAAATTCCTTGAGAAAAGATTGAATTCCCCTGGCACTTTGCTGCATTTCATCAGATCCATCCATGAGAAACACAATATCAGCTTTTAGTTGTTCTACATCACCAACATCGTAAGTGTCTGCAATAGATTGAAAAACACAATTAAATTTGATACAAGAGGTTCAAAGTAAGCATAAGGTTATATCTGACAATTATCTATTGTATAAATCCATGCTTGAAAGACTTTGCTCGAAATTGTATTAATTTGTGTTTTAGAGTGTTTATATCTGCTTCTTACCCGTAAGAGTTTGGATTTCTGTTGTTACCTGGCCACCACTCATTATATCTTTTGCAATTGAGTATAAGGTATCATGAGATAGAGTGTTAAAATCCATGACGGAGAAAGAATGCGATGGGTTGAAAGAGATGGTTTGCAGTTCTAAAGTATCAGCATTTGTTGTTCCAACACTAATGGTCTTAATTCCACTGTCTCTGAGTGACTGTGCCGGCCCTCTGACATCATCCCCTGATCTTCCACCAGTAAACACAAATAAATATTGAGGCACACTCTCAGCACGTCTGCCCCCAACTGAAGCAGAAAACACATTATCTCGGACAAACTCCAGGGCCTTGCCAGTGTTGAGGGGCCTTCCCAACTTGTGCCTGATAGTTCTTATGGAATTCAGCACATCATTTTTGATGGAGTATGAATTCAAATAGAAATTGGTTGTGGCATCACGGCTATATTGAACCAAAGCCACGCGGTCGTGATTTGCTTCGACTTTCATGTTTTCAACAATTCTTTCCATCAAGCTACGGATTCCCTCAAAGCCATTTCTAGCGTCAGATGAGCCGTCAATAAGAAACACTACATCAGTTTTCTCTGAATCTGCAAACAAAGACACCAAAAAGAAAGAAGTGAAAGTCTATTCTAATTCTAAACAGTGTATATGGTGTAGTAATAAACCTTGTCAAGATAAAAAATGTAAATAAGACATAATTATAAGGAAAATCAATAGTGAATACTAGGGCTGTAACGATACACAAACTCACGATTCGGTTTGTATCACGATTTTTGACCCACGGTTCGATACATCCCACGATTTTTTTAAATTTAAAAAGCATTTTATTTAAACAACTTATATACCAATTATCTTAATGTAACATTTAATAACAAATAATTTGGAACACTGAACAGATTTGAACAGAAAGAATACTATTAAAGTATAGCTAAATTAATAAAGAAATAACCAAAGATTGCAGTTGGAGGATGCTTTTTGCTGGTAGGCATAATAGGGCCCCTTTAACTGCGCTTCTTATTAGGCTATGTAGCTTAAATAATGACATAATCAGGCCGTATAGAATGCAACATGTTTAATAGCCTAACTTTCAATAGATGAGGAAAAACATGAACGTCGCAATAACGAGGCATAGTGTTACGAGTAGCATATGTGTGTGCGCGAGAATGGCAGTGTGCGCATGCGTGTGAGTGACGTCAGCGAGTGAGTGGACGAGCGAGGAGAGCGAGCGGTAGCGCGTGTGTCTAGTGAAGAAGCGAATGAGTCCGGTAGAATAAAGTACCCATCCTGTCAATAATCGGTGGCCGCTTCATTCCGACCTATAAGCAGACAAACTGCCAGTCAAATCACACAAAACAATAGAGACAGGATCACACAGGCAATTTTTTTCGCGCTTGGCCCACTCTGGATAAATGTCGTTCATATCGCATATGAGGACTTCGACGGCTGTGGAGAAATGCAATCCTCCGTAGCCACGGAGAGCTGTCATTACAGAGAGGGCATCTCGTCACATACTTACGGCATCGATAGGAGGGGGCGCTGTCAGCAGACTATTATTCAGACAAATTATTAGCAAATTTCAATCTGACAATTTGACCGAAGAGTTAGAAAGGGGCAAATCTCTATGGCGACACATTAGTGCCATAATTCACTAATGTGATAAAAGATGCATTCGGGCGTATTATATTATTCCACACGCGTAGATATTAACTGCGAGCGCGCAAATGATCTCTGCGCGCGCAAAACAGCCTCTCGCGCGCGCAAATTACCTCAGCACGCGCAAAACAGCCTCTTGCGCGCGCAAATTACCTCAGCGCGCGCAAAACCTCTCGCGAAGGATGTTTTTACGCTCTCGCTCGAATTTAATTTTGGCACTATGGGGGAGGGAACCAAGGCAGGGCGGGCTTTCCTATGATTGGCCGTTTCTGAAGCGCGATATTTGATTGACAGCCCTCCTCAGCCCTCCTCTCATTCAATTCTGAATTGTACAGTAAATGGCTGAAACGATAGTTACTTATTGTAACTCTAGATTTTATGAGTATAGGCGCAGCCTTTTAAGGCTATCGCTATTGGGTTATCCCTAGGCGTGAGCCGTAGCACTGAAAAATGTGTAATCCCCGACCACCAACAGCGTGGGCCTCAATTACGTCCGCGTGCGGCGTGCCTCACCGACGTCCGCATTTCGCAGACATAGTCTGCTCCCAATAAACAGCTTTTCTTCAGCTATTTAAAGGACAATGAGGCCGACACTTAAAAGGCTGCGCCTATACTCATAGAATCTGGAGTTACAATATGTAACTATCGTTTCAGCCATTTACTGTACAATTCAGAATTGAATGAGAGGAGGGCTGAGGAGGGCTGTCAATCAAATATCGCGCTTTAGAAACGGCCAATCATAGGAAAGCCCGCCCTGCCTTGGTTCCCTCCCCCATAGTGCCAAAATTAAATTTGAGCGAGAGCGTAAAAACGTCTTTCGCAAGAGGTTTTGCGCGCGCTGAGGTAATTTGCGCGCGCGAGAGGCTGTTTTGCGCGATCATTTGCGAATAATAATACGCCCGAATGCATCTTTTATCACATTAGTGAATTATGGCACTAATGTGTCGCCATACATATCTCGCTTCAGCCTTCTCACACCGCGAGACAGGTTTGTGGCTTTGAGTGTCGCGATTTTGGTTACGATACGCGTATCGTTACAGCCCTAGTGAATACATTTTTGTGGTATTATTAAGGATTAACAAAGTAATGCTTTAGCAGGGAAGGCAAGAGAAATACTACCTTACCAAAACTCTTTATGGGATCAGTGTAAACTGTTTTAACAGAAACCTCATCCACCAATGATAAAACATCACGTTGGATGGTCGAAAGCTCGCCATAATCATTGATTTTGAGGGCATAGTTAGGTTTGTGAGACATTGTCTGTAGTTCCAGCGTATCTGCGTCAGTTGTTCCAACCCCAATTAAAATAACACCGGTTTCTTTGAGGTGTTTGAGCGGGGCTCTAATGTCATCTCCAGATCTCCCACCACTCAGTAGTATTACTATTTGTGAAATTCCCTCAGTACGTCTGCTTCCATAGCCTGGAGTAAAGACATTGTGCTCTACATGTTGGAGAGCTGCTCCCAGGTTGTGTGGATAACCTCCTTTGTGACTTAAGCTTCTTATTGCTGTAATGATCTCACTTTTTGTTGAGTGTGTGTTCAAAGCGAATATAGTTTCTGCTGTGTCACTGTACTGGACCACAGCCACACGGTCTTGGTTTTTCTCCAAATTCAAAGTCACAACAATTCCCTGCACAAAGGCTTTGATATCTTGAAATTTTCCCCGGGAATCATCAGAGCCATCAACTAAAAATACAATGTCTTTCTTGCTGTTTTCTGTTGTATGAAGGTTATTAAAAAAAAATTAGTATTAAGAGCAGTATTCAGCGCTGAGTTGTATCGATAAATCATGTGCAAGATGTGATTGGACTTACCATATAGAGCTGCCACATTAGCTGTTGCTTTAGCCATCTCAATGGTAGAAAATAAACGTGCATCCATATATGCAAGGTCAGTTAAATCTGCTGCAAAATACACATTACTGGGTTCATGTGAAATACTTAAAAGCTCAGTAGCATCAGCATGCATCATTCCCAAAGCATACGATGTCACATCCATTTCTTCCAGGTTTGCCACCGCATTTCTAACATCATCACTGGACTGCCCTCCTGTCAACAAAATCAATATCTGAGGGATGCCCTGTTGGTGCCTGCTCCCAGAGGAAACCGTGAAGACATTGTCCCTCACATACTGGAGAGCTGCTCCTGTGTTGAGTAGACTTCCTCCTTTATGCACCAGAGCTTGTATGGCATTGGCAGCCTCCTGTTGTGATTTATGAGTGTTCAGATAGAATTCGACAGCTGAGTCGTCGCTGTACTGAACCAATGCCATGCGATCTCTGTTTTCATCTATGTCGAATTTTGCCACAATTCTCTGAACAAAGCCACGCATTGCTTCAAACGCATTCTGAACGTCATCCGAGCCATCCAGTAAAAACACAAAATCTCGTTGGATGGATTCCCGTTTATCTGTGAATGCTATTTTATGGAAGGAAAATGTGCTTAATTAGGTTGCACATTATGTCTTCACTTTATGTCTTCATTTGCCATACACCATGAAATTAACATGTTGGGTAGAAAAGATGGTAAATGGCAAAATAAATGTCCTCTTACCTAATCCAGTCTTTTGCATAAATTTTGGTTGGCGAGGCACTCTTTTCACAAATGACATAAGTTGTTGATAGATGCTCATCAGGTCATTGAATCGAGGCACAGTTAAAGCATAGGAAGGGCTATGTGCCATCATTTGGAGCTCGAGTAAATCTGAATTCCTTGAGCCTATGCTGAACACAATGACCTGTTCCAGTTTCAAGGCTGTGGCAGAACTGGCAACCTCATCTTGAGATTTTCCCCCACTCAAAACAATCAGAATCTGGGGGACACCTTCAAGGCGTCGACTTCCAGAGGACTCAGTGAAGACATTTCTCCTCACATAGTCAAGTGCTGCCCCAGTATTCAGGGGCATGCCTCCTTTTTGTTGTATTTGCCGGATGGCTGCAAGAACATCCTGCTCTCCTTTATATGTGCCAAGGTCAAAATGAGTCTGTTGATCGCTGCTGTATTGGACCACAGAAACACGGTCTTTGTTTTCTTTAACATTCAATGCCTCTGTAACTTTTTGGACAAAGCTGAGCATTTCAGCAAACTCTCTTCTTGTGTCATCTGACCCATCCAATAGGAACACTATGTCCTTCTGTGTTGCATTTAATTCGACTAGGAGAGATGGGAAGTACATTTTTAAAACAAAAGACAAACATATATTATTGTTATTTTAACCACAACAATAAATATATTTTTCATTGCAGTGCTAAAAATGTCATGCACATCTAGAAAGTCTAGCAAACAATTCATGCAAAAATTGGAAATGTAGTCTTAAATTACAAAACATTTAAGGTTATCTAGCTAACAAGAAATCCATGTAAACTTCCACACATAAACGGTGTTAAGGAAGTGCATCCATTGTCTTTGAATGAAAAAGGAAAGTTAGATAGTAATTATATGGAACAGAAAAATCTGGAGTAAAAGGTCAGGTCAATGATCTGTTTATCATTCGCTCAAGATAGAGCTAATCTTATGAATGGGAACAAACATGCTCCATGAGGTCAGGCAGGCATCAAGTGAGAACTGTTTGCATGAAACAAAACAATAGTATTCCTCAAAAGACGATGATTTCATTGGAAATGATAAGGAGAATACTATCTACACATACAAGTACCAAGATCGCGCAAGATCACATTGATTCCCAGCATAGAATCAATGATACTTCTTACCTACAATAGTAGGCGGTTTGATTCCCATTTTTGATTGGACAAAAGCAAGGATTTCCGGCTGAATAGACAAGAGTTCACCAAAGACTGGTAAGTTAAAAACGAATTTGGAGGAGTACGCAATTTCTTGAAGGTCTTCAACTGTTGTGTTTTTCATTCCGATTGCAAAAGAGAGAACCCCAAGTTGCTTCAGATTGTTTGCAGCGACTGCGACATTATCATTGGAGTGGCCTCCAGTAAGTACAAACAGAATCTGAGGGACTCCCTCCAAACGTCTACTTCCAGAAGAAGCGGTGAAAACGTTATCCTGAACAAACTGAATTGCTGTACCAGTGTTGCGAGGTACACCCCCTTTATGGCGAAGACTTCTTACAGCGTGAATTATAGCTCTTTTGGATTTATGTGTTAGCAAATTAAAATATACTCTGGTGTCGCCACTATACTGAACAACCGCCACACGAATGTTTTCCCCATCAAAGTCTAGTCCTTCTGCCATTCTTCTGATGAATTGTCGAATGGCCGGCAATCCGTTTCTGGAGTCTTCAGAACTGTCAAGGAGGAACACTATGTCCCTTTTCCCCCCTGCTGTATCAACTAGAAACACACGGAATACAAGTACCTGGTGTTTAAGATTTGATAATGTCTGTATAGATGAAAACAAACTACAAAGAAACAACTGCAGAATCCAAAGTCGTAGAAGAAGAAAATGCATGCTGTTTAGCAGCATGAAGGACAAGTACGATGAGAAGTGTAGACAAATGAAGTCAATGATTTGACATTCTGCTTTAAACTAGTAGCTGAAAATAACAAATGCAAAGTCTGGGAAAAAGTGGCAAAACATCTTGCTCTAAAAGGACACTTTGGAAAGTTGAAAGGATGCATGAAAAGTTCATGCAACAATATTCTCGACCGAATATTGAAGACCTGTTGAAGCATTTTTTACATATGTATAAGCAATGTAATGTTAAAAATCTTACCTATTAAGCTTGGGATTCCTGGATATTCCATTGCAACTTTTGACACATTTAATTTACCAACAAGCAGTGGTTGAAGTATTGGCAACTCAGAGAAGTCATTCACTTTGTATGCAAAATCTGGTTGGAAAGCAATTTTTTCCAACTCGGGGAGATTGGCATCCCCCACTCCAATACCAAGCACTATGATTTCTCGATCTTTAAGAGCCACAGCTGGAGCATTGACATAATCCCTGGACTGGGCACTTGTTAGAAGAACCAGTACCTGGGGAACGCCCTTGAGTGTTCTACTTCCTGTGGAGGCTGTGAAGATATTGTGTCTGACAAACTGGAGAGCTGCCCCAGTATTCAGGATCTTTCCACCCTTGTGGGTTAAACCATCTATGGCATTCAAGACATCATCCTTAGTTCTGTGAGAACTCAGATAGAAATTGACTTCAGGTCTATTGGCATACTGCACAACAGATACCCTTACTTTGTCCTCCTCCACAGTGAGCCTCTCAACTATACTTTTTACAAAGTGCTGTACTTCTGGAAATCCAACCTTTGTACCATCAGTGCCATCCAGTAGGAACACTATATCAATTTTTTCAGCATCCCTGTGTGCTAAGACACAACACATGAAAGTCATTTTAGGGTACAGTTTTTAGGGCACCAATATCATCACATTTCTTATCACATTTGAAAGATACACTTGATAGACTAATGAAACGCTTTGCTTACCTTGTTCAAGGACAACTTGAAGCTGCTCTTTGGGAAGGCTCACGTAGTTGTTGAGCTTTTGTTGGACTGTGCTCAGTTCACTGAATTCTTTCACTTTGAAAGCAAAGGATGGGTTGTGTGAGATGTCCTGGATCTGCCTCATGTCTGCATCCTTGACACCCACGCCAAATGGCACCACTCCCCCGGTCTTCAGCGCAACGGCGGAATCTTTAACATTATCCCTGGATCTACCTCCGGTCAAGACAATCAGAAATTGTGGGACATTTCGTCGGGCCCTACTGCCATTACTTTCAGACAAGATGGTCTCCTTCATGAATTTTAGGGCAGATCCTGTGTTCAGACTACGCCCACCAGCGATCCTCATGTCATTAACAGCTCTTATTACCTCGTCTTTGGTTTGGTAGGTGTTAAGGTAGAAAACAGAAGTTGGCGTCTCACTATGCTGGACCACTGAAATACGCACTCTATCCCTTGCGATATCAAGTGGCTGGATGACTTTAAGGATGAAATCCTTGATGTAGGGGAAGTCGTCTTGAACATTGTCTGAGCCATCAATGAGGAAAGCTACATCCCTCTCAGCACTTGTAGGATCTAGATGAAATATAGAAAAAATGAATAAGAAATTATTAAAACAATTAATTATTAAACAAAGTAAAAAAATACAATTTACACATATTTTCTCACTGCCCAAATTATTCTCCTATTGTTATATGATAACCACAGCATGAACAAATGCAAAATTATTTGAATTATAGTAATTTGAATAACCTAAATATTAAAGTTTTTTTACGGCAAGTAAAAGAGAGCTCACCACTTGGGACTTCAGGAATTTCTGTGGTTTCAGTCACATCAGTGTCACCGACTACCGTTATCAATGGCGGATAGATTTGTTCAGCGAGCTGTGGCATGTCAGCAAAACTTTCCGTATGGAAGGCCAAATCTGGAACAAAGGCCACTGATCGTAGTAAGTTTGGATCTGCATGTCCAGTACTGACTGTGTAGGTCAGGACTCCAGCCAGAGCCAGCCTATCTGCAACCTTTGCAACCTCATCCTGATAAGGGCCCCCTGTAATCAGAACCAATGCCTGAGGGACATTCTGGCTCCTCCTGGAGCCACTGGAGGATTGGAACATGTTGGATAGAGCATAATTCATGGCGGCTCCTGTGTTCAATACATTTCCCCCGGTTACACTCATTTGGGAGATTCTGTCCAAAACGTCCTCCTTGTTTTGGTAAGTGTTCAGGTAGAATTCAATTTTGGGATGTTCAGAGAACTGCATGAGGCCAATCTGGACTCGTTCCGGCCGCACATCCAGCTGGTTGACCACGTTAGTGATGAACTGACGCACGTAGGGGAGGTTTTGGTTCCCAACGTAGCTGGAGCTATCCACAAGGAAGACAATGTCCCTAATGACTTTAGATGTCTGGACAGTGGTTATCTCCAATTCTGAGGAACAGCAGAGGGTAAAAACACATTACCACCTTTTTAACATTAAAGATGTTTCCAGTCAGGATCAATTCAATGAACAGGTGGTATAACCAATCAATTAAAATGCAGAAGTGTATTAGAAGCCACTTGAGGAATGTATTTATCTCGCATTTGTTTTATAGAATAAAGCTAATTAACAATCTATTTGTAACATGTGTAAGTGCTTTAAATACGTGTTTAAGTATAACTTGTAACCATTACCAGGTCCTTCTGTCACCACAACCCCACTGAGAGTGGACAGTGGAGAGATGAC
Source organism: Gadus chalcogrammus (assembly GCF_026213295.1). NCBI lineage: Eukaryota > Metazoa > Chordata > Actinopteri > Gadiformes > Gadidae > Gadus > Gadus chalcogrammus. The sequence goes on from NC_079428.1 coordinate 16,052,939, forward strand.
CGACTTGGGGTTGCGGACCAGAAAGCGGAAGTCTTTCATCATGAAGACCAGAGAGTCATCGAAAGCAATCCGCCTCAGTTCAGCCTCATCGGCAGCCTTGGATCCCGCAGCCAAGGTCAGAACCCCCATTTGCTGAAGGGCCTGGGCTGGGCCATCCACGCTGTCGCTGGACCTCTTAGAGGTCAGGACCAGCAGAAGCTGTGGAACTCCCTGCCGGATGCGACTGCCCTTGTCAGGTTGAAACATGTTGGTCCTCACAAAGTCCAGGGCGGCTCCGATGTTCACCGTCTGGCCGGGTTTGGGTTTGATTCTGCCCAGCGCCGCAGAGAGCTCATCACGGGTTCCATAGCTGTTGAGATCTATCTCACGCCGGCCAACGTTGCTGAACTGGGCCACACCGATCTGCACGTCGTCGGGTCCAATGGGGATCGTGTCAACGAAGCGCTTGATGAACTCGCGCATGGAGTTGATGATGGTTGCGCCCATTGTGCTGTCCAGAAGGAAAACGATGTCCCTTCTGCCTACTGCAATGGCTGAAAGAGACGAAAGCAAATGACTTTAAATCAATAAATGCTTATGATATCCAATGCTAATCCTTTTGTGTTGTCAGCCAATCATAGGTATTCATAGGCCCCGTCCACACGAAGCCGATTTCATGGCGAAACCGCAAAGGCCTTGTACAGTTCGGCCTTCCGTCCACACGAAGAACGGCGAATCCGCTGACCGAAACCGTAAACTTCTGAAACCACCCTCGGAGGTGGTTTCAAATCTACCTGGTTTCGTTTTGGATTTGTGTGGACGCCTGAAACCGACTGAAACCGTAAACCATGAAGTCAACGCCCCACCCCTCGACCCTCTAGCCAATGACTGTTAAGGCCGCGGAGTCTCACCCTTTGTGCGCATGCTCGCCTCTTCTTATTATTTATTTTTCTTCTGGATTTCTGTAGCAGAAGCAGCGCCCCTTATGGGCCTGGAATGTGTACTACAGCGTTTCTACAGATCTACCCGGTTTCGCTTGACTCCGTCTTTACGGAGATACTCCGAAACCGGATAAATCGAAACCTTAACAGTTTTGCCCGTTTCGGCTTTGTGTGGACGGGGCCATAGTCTCAAGAGCCATCGATTCCAAAACCATAAATCTTTTTTTTCTTATATGATCATAAACACAGTAATCTATGCCATTTTGTCAGTGACTAATAATAAGTCCCAAATTTAGAGGAATAGTCTCGTTCCCACAGGCCGCACTGCCACTACCTCGGATAAGGTAGTCTGACGTCACGACCATGTCGCAGTGGCAGTCTGTGTGAACGTGTGGAGCTCTGTATGAGTGTTGTGTGTGTTGACGTGTGGAGATCTGTCTGGGCGGTGTGTGTGGAGTTCTGTCCGGGCGGTGTGTGTGGAGTTCTGTCTTGGCGGTGTGTGTGGAGCTCTGTACGGGCGGTGCGTGTGGAGTTCTGTCCGGGCGGTGTGTGTGGAGCTCTGTCTGGGCAGTGTGTGTGGACGTGTGGAGATCTGTCTGGGCGACCCGTCTAACGCCACAGTGTGTGTAGATATGGTAAAGCTCCATCTGAGCTGCGATTTTTTTAATACCCGTGTTCACAATGCCGGAACTGAAAAAGTATCATGAAGTTGGCCTGGGTTGTGACCCGGGTTGTGGCATAGTGTTCATATTCAATCTGAAGCAGTGGGCTCACTGGCTATTTAAGTCTGTAGGTGTGATCATTCCAACGCATATACATTTCTTTAGGTGACTATTCACAGGGAATTCTTACCTTGCCCAACTATATGTCACAATACTTCTTATAAACCTCGTAAACGCTATCTGCTTTGATTCAGCATCACCAACACTCGCTGCCCCACCCTCCATGCAGTGAAGAAACATACCTTCAGTGAACTCATTCTGAACCACAATGGTACGCTGGGCGACCCCAACAATGTACGGCCGGAGCTGGTCACCCATGCTTGCTGCCGTTTGGAAATCAGGGGCTTCTAGCACAAAGCTTTTGTCAGAGGCTACTGACTCGAGCTCAGCGACGGTGGTGCCACCGATGGCAAGGCCGAATGTGATAACGTTGGCCTTCTTAAGGGCCCTGTCGCCAACGCTAGTGTCATCCGTGGACGGCCCGGCGCTGATGACCACCACAGCCTGGGGCACGCCCTCTTCCGCCCTGCCCCCAGATGTCTGGCTTAAGAGGCTCTCGGACACCTCCGCCAAGGCCGCCCCCAGGTTGGCTTCTTCGCCTCCCGTGAAGGAGAGGCCCTTCACCGCATCCTGGACCGCCGCCTTGCTCTCATAACTATTGAGATAGAACTGAACCTCTGGGTCAGTACTGTACAGGGCCACGGCGACTCGAATAGTGTCCCTGCCCACGTCAAGGCCCTCAATGATTCTCAAAGCCAAATCACGCACACGGGGGAAGTTTGCTGCTCCAACGTTCTTTGATCCGTCAATTAACAGCACAAGGTCGGCTGACTCTTGTGCTTTAAGGAGTGGGAGAGAGAGAGTGAGAGAGAGAGAGAGAGAAAACAGAACAAAGTGCAACATAGTGAATGTGTTAAAACAGTGAGGGACAAAAAAACTGCATGCTAGCACATTTTTGCATGTGTCAAGTTACATTCAATTGTAAAACACAAACATTGCAAAACAAATCATACTACATGTAGGCTGAACCAAGGAGATAGGGATATATAATAGTTTTTTGTATTCTTATCCTTTAATTAATTCCTGTATTTTTAGCAATTATGGTTATTAATTACCAGATGTCTACTAGTTATGAAAATAATAATGGATTATGTTTGAAAGTACTAAGGGGGGACTTTGCCTGTTATATTTCATTAGAATAATCCTAACGATTTGCCTATAAAGCCTGTAAGACAGGTGCAGAAGCCCCTGTGCTAAATATTTACTCCACTGAGTTCAGCCACACCATGCAGACTCATGTTACAGACCCCAGATAAAGTGACCAGTCATGACCCTGTGGTCCATCCTTGTTGCTTCAGAGTTCCCATCTTTCACTTATTTTATTAAAGGTAACTTTTATTTGTTCACTTATTACTCAATAACATTGTGCCCTAAAGGGTTAGGCCCTAACCCTAACACAATGTAGGATTACATTACTGTATAACAATGTAAAATGATAACTTGTTGCTAATCAAGGATGGATCCATACAAGTTCATCACTGTTTCAAGTGCAGAATAGATCACATGTTTTATAGTGATTGACACATTGACAATGAAAAAGACAAACATAAAAACGCCATACAAGCAGTGGTGGAAGGTTAGCCATTGTAAAAATGCCCAGTAACCTTTGCAATAAGATTATTCTTATTAATATTATTAATCACAGGCCACACTTCCTTTTGTGTTCTCTTATGGATTTGCTCAAATACATATGTAAGTGTGTATGTGTGCGTGTCTGCATGTGTGTATGTGTGTATGTGTGTGTGTGTGTGTGTGTGTGTGTGTGTGTGTGTGTGTGTGTGTGTGTGTGTGTGTGTGTGTGTGTGTGTGAATTTGGAAAGCGCTTAGCAATTATATACACAGCTAAGACTGTTCCATGCTCAAGCATTACTGTGTTTTAACATGGCTATTCGCAACCAAACTGTTGCTCAACAATGTCTATAAACATGCATAATTGTCTGGTGAATTGTGTTATGAGCATATCAAATGGGGTGAGAAAAAACAAACGAAAACAAGTGATGTTAATCTTGCTGGTAGGTGGTGAGGGGTTATAGTGGTTAGAACCCTTGATTGCGTTAATCCTAGATCCCCACGGAGGCTTGCTGTGCAGCCGCCTCTGTCTGATGACGTGGGAAAATTAGTATGGTAGTGCCGACCCCTCTGGCGTTACCTGTCCCGCCTGCGGCCACATCCCGGAACTCCATCCCCACGGGAGCGCCCAGAGCCTGGCTCACCGCACCGCAGATCCCCGCTACTAAATCCTGCGTTATGTCCCTCAAGGCCACAAAAGAGTCTACGCTCAACACGTGAGAGTCAGCGGGCCGGCTGGCCATTTCCTTTAGCTCCCATTCTGCGGCGCCCTGCACGCCCACCGCAAACACCTCCACGCCCGCCAGGTGCAGCACCCGCGCCGGCTCACTCACGTCGTCCTGCGAGCGGCCATCTGTCAGCACCACCACCAGCTGGGACACGCCCCCGCCGGCGCGGCTGCCCGACGTCGTGGTCATGTGGGCTCGGATCAGGAAGTCCAGGCCTAGGCCCGTACGGGTGCCGCCGCCGCGGTAGCGCATGGCCGCCACGTGCTCCATGGCGTCCTCGGCGGCGGCGTAGGTGTTCAGCTTGAACTGTGTGTGGGGCGTGGCGCTGTACTGCACCAGGGCGTACTGGAAGCTGTCCCCCGCCCTCTCATTCAGCGCTTTGATCACCCCCAGCAGAAAGTGCTTGACATGTTCAAAGTTCTGCTGGCCCATACTCCAGGACGAATCCACTAGAAAGTATACATCGGCTGGTAGGCCTTGAGCGCAATCTTCAAAAGAGAAAAGCCGTTGTTTTGAGGAGATACCCATTGAGATGATAAAGAGCCCAGTACAAAGTCCAGTGTATGAACGAAACCATCACCTCTCATTTGATCGCACTACAACTGCTGCAACATTATTCTCAGGAAATACATTAAGATCATTTTAATGTTTTTGTACTAATAAAAATATACTTTTGAATTATAGGAAAGCCATTCCACTGGATTTGGTACTCTGGTTTTCCACAGACCTTAAGTTAAACACAAAGTCAAGAGACTCAATAGGTCCAGCTTGTAACAATGCTCAGCGCTGGTGTGAATTTCTCTTTTTGTATTTAACGATAATAACCATTGGTCCAATTGTGGATTTCAATGAGCTAAACTGAACATCTGTATTGGGATGTGTTGGCTGCGCTCAGGCGGAGCTGCCCCTCGTGGACCCAGATCTGGACACACTGTTTGGCAGCAATGAGATAACCACACTCCTCAGGCCAGCTGTGAGCATTGCTGGAAACTGGGGGGAAATGCGTTACTGGCAGAGTGACGGGGGGGGGTCCCTGCTGTGGAGGTTAACAGCACCGTGTGAACCTTACCTTCCTGTGCTTCGGTTTTATGGAGGGACCCTGTGAGCAGGACGCCCAGGAGGGCGCACAGCGGTAGCAGCAGATGCCTCCCCATCGTCCACTCCAACGAGGACACCTGCAGAGTTAGCAGAGGGCGTGGTCATCGTGTTGTCAAAGCAGCACAGGCTGTTGACTTCATGTTGTCAAGGCAGCACAGAATGCTGCAATTGTGTTGTCCAAGCTTTCCATGACGCATTCAAATTGGCTATCTTTAAGGTCTTTCATCATTTCATTTTTAAAATGAAAAGCCCAGAGTTCCTTCTCTTAATGTTCAACACTTACTGTCTACATGTTATGGTTTTGTTCTACAGCAGCTCCTTCACTAAACAGACTACATGTCAGGGCTTTGAATGCTTAATTGTCAGCAGGTTAAAGGGATATAACAAATACAGCTAAAGTAACAATGTGTGTGTGTGTGTGTGTGTGTGTGTGTGTGTGTGTGTGTGTGTGTGTGTGTGTGTGTGTGTGTGTGTGTGTGTGTGTGTATTTATTTTTTTTCAGATGGAGAACTGCAAAAGCAAGAGAGTCAGTGAAACAAATTATTAAAATATTCTACTGTCTTAAATCTTCTGATGTGCTATTTGTTCCTAATGTTGTACGTGCCAGGTGGTCACGCAGGTTTTATTGGTAATACATTATTTGGTTATAGACAGTGCAAGGTTTATAAAATCCATGGTAAAGACCAAGATAAAGGTGACGCAACAACGCGGGAATGCACTTACACTCCCTCATCTGTGGAAACCACACCGTGCCTTGTTTGACTTGAGTGGTAATCGTGTGAGTAGGTGTTCCTCATTAAGTGGCTGATGGATAATGAGAGAAGCTTATGGCCTGAGGCCCATGGGAGCCCTCAGAACTAATGGCTTTCACCAGGCGACCTTCTGACAGAAAGGTCAGAGTAATCAGGAACTGTTGGTTCATTATATAGTAGTGTCAAAAATCGAAAATGAAATTAAAGGTTTCTTAAAACGTGACATAAATGTGCATTTGTTGAGGGTAAGACTGAAGTACTTTGAACTATAACAGAGGGCTAGGATTCCTGTCTCAGATACATTACATTACTAGTGCCCTCTGGTGGACAGGGGAGACATTACATCACTGTCCGGTTAAGCAGGCTCAATGTAGTTTTTAATGGAACAGAAAGTAAAATATTGAAAATAGAACCGGAAAATTAGCAGGTTAAAAAAAAACATAATTGACTCATCATCAACTAACAAATCATTAATTCGCTCCATGTGGTTTAATAGCTTATGCTCCAGGTCCTGTGACTCTTGCTAATTAAAAGCAAACATTTGCAAAGCTTGTGGAAATTGATTGAAAGTTGGTTGGTCTCTGCACCGAAAGAAAAGCTTTCATAGCGACGGCAAGTCTTGGGTCAGCTGCAGTTGAACTAAACCATGGATGATAAAACACTAGCATGAGGCTGTCATAGCACAGGCCTGCCTATGGCGCACTGAGTTACGGTTGCAGCAGCATGTTTACATACTACCTGCTCCTCGGTTAGGCTCTTCACTGGGGGCATCCATTAAGTCATCCCAGTGGTCACAATGCAGTTTACTACCAATTACAACTCCAAAGCAATGTTTCAAACTATCCCAGCTAAAACAATACTTTTATTTGAGTCCCACGTTTAACCAGACATTTTTCAGAAGGCAGATGTGTTATGTGATATAGTCTGAGATATCTCAGAACTTCCTTCACTGTCTCGCAAAAACAAGAGTGCTGAGCCCCTCCAGATTGAGAGGCTAAGTGCTAGCCAGCCATCCTACATGTCATTACAGGGTTTCTCGTAAATCCAATATTTTCTTCTCTGCCTATCTGGAGCTAACATCTCTATGGCCTTCTGTCTCTCTCTCTTTAAGGCTTGTAACGGCTAATCACACTCAAACGGCATGTCAAGGGACCTTTAAATGGGTCTGCACAACAAGAGGAATCTATCTCAACTAACAAAATGCAATACATTTTCTTTTATAAATTGTAACAGTTGATTTGTAATAGCGGTATTTCAAAGTCTAGTGAATTCCAATCAAATCCAGTCTGGCCAGCGTACACATTTTTCCATACGATTCTACAACATCAAGTGGCGCTCGCCCACATGCTCTTCATGTTGGGGTAATTAGTAGGCTTAACTTATCAATCAAAAAAATGTTTTCTTAATGAGGATCAGTCAATACTGGAGACACACGGAGATGCCACGAGGTGCGTGTTCCATGTAACCTACTTCTTAGCACCTGTGCCCAGCCCACCACAAACACACCTCTTTAAAGCACTCCTTTATGGGACCCTCAAGGTTGTGCGGGCTGTGGCCCTCCTTGAGGAGTGTCTCAGCAAACCAATAGCTGCTGTTAAGCACATTGTGAAGCCGGACCTCACAAGTTTATCTTTTTAAGGCAAGACCACACACCCACACGCAAATACAGAGACACACTCACGCACCCACACACACACCCACACCCACACACACACCCACACACACACACACACACACACACACACACACACACAAACATGAACACACACATACACACACCAACAGCCGCACACGGACACACACACACACACACACAGACTCACACAAGCACACACACGTAATACACAAGCATGTTCATAGGAACACATCACTAGCAACCATGCACAAACAAAAACACATCTATAATGTTATAATCATCCCCTCATTACTGTACCAACAACAGTCAGAGCCACAAGATTATAGGGAAACAATATTAATGACACGCTGCCTGCCACCCACTGAGGGTGACCCCAGGAACTACAGCAACCGACCTCGTCCTCCAGTACAGAACAGAACATCTAACCGTCTCCAGCACTCAGTGCATACACCCCGTCCTTCTGGTTCCCTCATGGCAAAGGCATGTGATAATGAACCAAGCATAAAGACACCATAATGGGTGTCCATTGCCAAAAAAACATATGTTCTTTTTACCAATCCAAAGCAATAAACAGTCCAAGCCATATGCACACTATGTGCATATGGCTTTGCCTGTTTATTGCTTTTTCTTACTGCAGCACACACACACACACACAGGCAGGCACACACGGACACACACACGATCATAAGTAACCCTTCCATTGAATAGGTGTTTCCCTGGGCTTTATGATTCACATTCTCACGTAGGTTGCATTAGCACCTCTCTCAACACTTCACCAGACAGACCCCTTCCTGCTTCTTGTTAAGGGGTTACCTGTCACAGCTCCTAATATGTGACACTAAATAAGATTAAATAATCAAGGGTGTGATAATGTACCTATTGTCTTTCATTCGTAGGTAAGAAATGAACAAGGCCATGAGGTTTGAATCACTCTGACCCACTACCTGGCCCTGCTACCCAAAGCCCAGCCCCGTAGCCTAGCATAGGCCCAGTGCAGGCCTATATAGGCCCAGTGCAGGCCTGCATAGGCCCTGTGCAGGCCAAGCAAAGGCCCGGTGCAGCCCTATCAGAGGCCTGCACTAGGCACAGGCCTAGTGCAGCCCGAGCACAGGAATAGCTAAGGCCCTGTGCAGGCGTAGCATAGGCCTAGCACAGGCCCTGTACAGTCCTAGCACAGGCCTATCATAGACCTAGCACAGCCCTAGGGCAGGCACAGCACAGTCCTAGGGCAGGCCTAGCCCAGGCTCTGCCTCTTGAACATGACATGTGTGCTGCAGGTGATGGAGGCGGATCAAGGGCCGAGTTTAAGAGGAGGGGTTGGGTCGAGGGGGAGGAGCCAGCAGACAGGGCGGCCAGCTCCTCCAGCAGTGAGTTAGAGCTCGTCTGACACCTAGCAGATGTTCCCTCAAGCACCGCGCTCCGGCTACGTCTACAGGACGCCTCTATCCGGGCGTCCACATGACCTTGGTCAACGGACAGGCCCACAAAGTAACCAAAGTACTTTTCTTGAATTTGACTTATCTTCGTAAATAAGGTACCTGGCACGCTTCTGTTCACACTAGCAAACCTGTTTGTTTCCATCAACCAAAGCAGCAGAAGAGACTGTTGGCAACAGCCAATAAAATGGGATTCTATTTGGTGTCTGTCCTGAATGTGCTCTTTAGGTACGGCTATATATGGGCGTGCAGGGCGGCTGCTTGTAAACCTTATGTTTAGACAAACAGCAGCACAAGCCGGAGGCAACCCTCACTTTCCATTTCACTGGTGAGCGGCGGGGAATTCAGCGCCTCCAGCATGGTAAAACGGGATCCCATCGTATTATTCTAGATACGTTGCATGTAACGCTGTTGTGAAAATTACCGTTCCTTTGTCACATGAAGTTATACATTATTTTATGTTTCCTTTTTTCTTTAAATATTTGTTTAAAAAGTAGAGGAAACTGTCTGTCTCCACCTGGACAGACATGCAGGCGGCGATGAAGATTAACGGCCCACACCTGGACAGGCTCAATCCTCCACCCCCCACTCCCCTCTTCCAGGGGACCCAAAGACCGCTGGCCAGTGGGGTGGAAAATAGACTTTTCACACTTTCCACTCTTGCGTCGGCCTTAGAGAGGGTGTGGTCTTTGTGTGCGCTACCGTTGCATCGCCTCAATCTGTTCAACCACCACTGTGTGCTGGGGCACAGTAGTTGTTGAGGTTTTCTGTTCTGCACAATGGACTCCGTCCTTTAACACTGAATATATGGCTGAATGTATTTTTGATCCAATTGCAGATCACTGAAGATGATATAATTTAGTAGTACAATTTGAAATAACCGACTGTTTGTTTGAGTCTATAAAAGTCTGCAGCTCTCTGTATGGAAATACTCGGGTCAGCCCGGGTATTTTTATTGGGATCTTTGATGCTAGGAAAGTCTCAGTTCTCTCAAGAATAGAATTGAATAAAGTTTGCATAATAACGTTGGTCAGGTCAGGTTGCAGATATCAAACCTCTTAAAAACGAAATAAGAATACAAAGATGATGGCAAATAGAAAAAGCATATGGAACACACACACACACACACACACACACACACACACACACACACACACACACACACACACACACACACACACACACACACACACACACACACACACACACACACACACACACACACACACACACTCATTCGACTAGTATATTCCATCACAATATATATCTCAGTCCTCCTGGACTAGTCTGTGGTTCCCCTTTAGCCCTTTCCATGAGTCTCTCCGCCAAACTACTGCTCTCGCTCATAAGATAAATGCATGCTGCCTGATATTTATGAGCAGGTCAAAAGGCCTCTGCAACTCTATGATCAAGGCACACAGTGTAAGCACCCGAGTCACAACTGGAATTCCAACTGTATGTTCAATTTCATGCACATGCCATTGTCAATGTCAACCTCAAAGGAGGCAACAAAAAAGGATTTGTTTGAGTATGCACATTGCAACCATTTGCACAAAAGTAAGCCACCAAACATCAAACTTTCCCAGTTAGGCCCACATTTATAATCTACTTACCCTGTATGGAACTGGATGTATTCCAAGGTATTGTCTTCTTCTCTTTGTTAACTGTAAGAAACACTTATACCAAAGGAGAAAACAGTGGCCTCTTGGGCAATATCCTCCGGTGTAAATCCCCTGGCTGCACCAACTCTTCCTGACGGGAGGTGGATGAAAAAGGATGTGATGGGGGTGGGGTGGGGGGCATGGGGTTTGAGGGGAGATGATAAGAAAAGTCTTTCAGGGAGAGGATGTGGGGGGGGGGGCAACTGAGAGCAGAAGGAGCAAAGACAGAGAGACGGACAGACAACCTCCTAGTCGCTCACCAGAGGAGCTGTGGTACGGACTCCGAGTCTGCGATGGGACAAACCTCTCGACTTCTGGAGCCTTGCCACCTTTCTTTTCCTCCTCCCACTCTATCCACAGAAGAAGAAAAAAGGAGGCCGAAGAGGGTGGGAGCAAAGAGGAAAAAAAGGAAAAGAGTAGCCCCAAACGAGAACCAGACCCCGGGCCCTGTTTGGTGTTGGATGTGAGCGAGGGGGGGGGGATGATGTCACAGCCCCTCGGTGGGATTTCTCTTACCCCATCCATGTAAAATTCTCTCAGACTACACGGAAACCATAAAATGTCCTTATTCATGAAGACCAAAATGTGTTTTCAGCACACATATTCAGCTAAAACACCTATTCCGGTTTTCTTTTCTAGGGCGTATTCACAGTCCGAAGAACACTACTTGTAGCAGGATAGGATGAGCCATGGGATTTGTTTTTCTCCAAATAAATGTTTACACTTGCAGATGTTTCACTCGGGAATGTGCAACAGACAGGGCTGTGGGCTTGGCAGCCATTGAAGATAGGATTCTGCTGCCTGGGAAAAGCAATGACACACTGTGGTAAGCACGATTAGCAGAGCCTCAGCATATCAGGCGGCCTTTCATGGAGCCTCATTACAGCTGCTGCAAAATGATCTGCAGCTGATCCCGACTGAGACTGTATGGATCCCTTAATGTACACGTATAAAGCGACAGGAAAACCCTTGTCAGTTGGATGTGCATTGTAGAGTGTTTTATTGCTTAGACTTACTACATTTAGTGGGTTTTTGTTGTCTCATTGCAATGTCACTGCTCATATGACATCTATATCATTGAGACATATCGTTTCAAATGCTAACACAGAAGATTTGTCAGTATTAGGCAATTTTGCCCACAAGCACACAATAAAAAAAACAGCACTACAAGGCCATAGTAATTATATTTATAACACCAACTATGATGATATAAGCTAACACTAACGACATCCAAAGTGAAAGGACCAGTATAATTGAATTATTTGGCTGAGTTTAATACAAGTGGGCACACAAGAGGGCACACGCAGAGGGGACAGGACTGTAGAACGACAACGAACTAGAACTAGAGTCCAGACCGACCATGATGAGAAGAGGGGAACAGCTGTTGGGGACGTCTGCAATTGTTGAGCAGTGAGCAAGACCTGAGCTATTCTCAGTGGCCTTAGTGTAGTGGACCTTGCATCCTCACTTCCGTTTCCACAAAAACCATAGACTATATAGATAGATAGATAGATAGATAGATAGATAAATACTTTAATAATCCCAGAGGGAAATTATTTATATATTATATTTTATATATGTTTCCCAACTAAGAAAAATCCCCAAATCTGTCACTGAAAAGAGCCTCCACACAATTTTCTTAAAAATGACCCAAAGATGTCTTTAATCTTGAATGCAAAAAGGGAAATGAATCACTTGACTAGCTAATAGGTGTTTCTCAGTAGGTTCCTCATGTAGCCTGCTCTAGTCCATGTGCAGTACAGTCAGAGTTAATAGGTCAATGCTCGCACACTCCCTACTTCCTGCATTGTGTTGTGCTGTTATGCTGCTAGGCAACCCCATCCTGGAAATGCTGTTGCATCCCATCAGACTACAAGCTGTTCTTTAGTCTGATGTTCTCACATAAATGCTTGCAGTGTGGCTAGCTGGACGACACAAGAGCGGTACAAATTTAGGCTTTCTGCTCTGATGAAACGGAGGCAGGCCAAACGATGAATGACATCGTCATGTACGTATTTTAGCAACAAATCGGTTCTGTGGACGCTAAAGTTAGGAGATCCTTACGCAACATGTCGATCAAGAGAAAGATGTCGACCCTGATTTTAGAAACAGGCCACACATTCACAAATGGACAGCAAGCACTAACTAAACCGAGAGCTTTTCAATTCACACCCTTTTGCGCCCCTTTGAAAAGCTAATGATGACATTGTTGTGGGCTATTAACATCACACTCACAGCACTTGGCCAGGATGTCAAGGCACAGCAAGCCTAACATCTGGCCCAACATTATAGCTACGCCACCTGGGTGACCTCATAGGGTGTGGCTAGAAGAACGCAATAGTTCCTGTCCTCTAAACCAACCACTTCTTCTACCTAATGATCTCCAGCTTTGATATATATATGTATAGATCTATATCTATATGTGTGTGTATATATATATGCATAGATCTATATCTATATCTATATCTCTCTCTCTCTCTCTCTCTCTCTCTCTCTCTCTCTCTCTCTCTCTCTCTCTCTCTCTCTCTCTCTCTCTCTCTCTCTCTCTCTCTCTCTCTCTCTATATATATATATATATAGTAACACCCTAACCCTATGATAAGGGTACAATAATTAAATTAACTAACTTTAGTTTGTGCCGTATTAAGCATTAACTTGCAATTAACTTAAAGTAAAAGACCCTCAGTAAATCCACAGTTAACTGAGGGATTTAACTGTTAGTAAATTGTTAGTGAATGCTTATGCCTGCAATTTATATACATATATATACACACATATATATATATATATATATATATATATATATATATATATATATATATATGAATATATATATATATACACATACATACATACATACATACATACATACATACATACATACATACATACATACATACATACATACATACATACATACATACATACATACATACAGTATGTATCCAATTAAACCGATTGGCCATTTTTGGAACATTCGGATGACATTGTAGGTGTGACATGGACAGTTCTAGGCCCCTTCAGTGCGTGGAAAGTGTGTACAAGCTTCAGAAATTAATCAGGCAAAATGTTAGTTACCATGAATAGCCATGCCATGAAACACACACTGTTTATTTTCCCTCGTCATATAATGCAACAAAGACGAACTTGCACATAACGGACTATTGAAACTTGTTAGCAGGTCTTTCCCTGCCTTGCCCCAATGAAGACATTACTAGTAGGAACAAACTGCTCAGTGGACTGTTTGGCGTGTAGAGTGTTACCCTACGTTTATGGGTACATTTCCACTCAGGCATAGCAAACAGAAGGGAGACACTGGATTGCCCTCAGCTTACTCACACTACGCTAGACGATTTGCTGGTAGTGGCTAATATAAAGTTTGCATTGTATTGTTAGAGAAATCATTAATTTAGTTCCATTTTGAGTGCATCTTTTATTTTAACATGGGTGGACTGTGATGATTTTGTTCTGAAATAATATGTATGCTATTTATGTTTTAGCTAATGCGTGAGGGCATGCATTTTGAGAATGGCTGGCTCCAGTAACCTTTGAGTGTTAATGCAATGCTCTATCAGTTGGGCAAGACAAGACCACCACAATTGCAAAACAACCTTTCGCAATGAGCTCCCCGACAAAAAAAACAAAGAAAACTGCTTGGACTTAAACTGCTCAATAAAAAAATGCTGATGCAACTACCCAGATTACCAGCACAGCATGGTTAGCTAAATGGCTATTATTAACTCCCCATAGGTTAGCAGCCAGCATGGTTAAACCAAACAGCAAGCAGAGTTAACAGTCAGAGGCAGGATTCAAATGTCATAAAAGTCACAGGTCAGGCTAGCGAATATTACACTTCAATACACTATTACACTCTCAATAAGGACTCCCACAGGGAACGGGAGTTAACATTAGCAGGGACACATACAGGCATTCATGCTTCCAGGGAGGGGTTGAAGTGCAATCTAGTTAAATAACCAGTCCATTTAGACAAAAAGTGAATGTCATCAATGTATGACCTTGCAGCCATCAAAAATGGGGATATTTGTTCCCTCATGACTTTCATGGAGAAAACTGTGACATGTAGAAAAGGGCATTGGTATTTCATAATTGAGGCTTCATACACTGGTTCATTACGTAGTTCATACATGAAGAAGCTTAATTTAATAGCGATCTTCTTTAATTAGCAGGACTTAACGTGTCTACACTACTGATATTTCTACAATGACATTTATCTAATATAACTTGAGATATGGCCTTCAGGGAATCTAGGCACATCCATCACTGTGATTGATACATTATAATGTAATACACACACAGCTTTGCTTCCGTGTTGGGCTATTTTTGTGTGTACACAAAAAATACACAAAACTGTATTCTGCCATGTCTGAATAGAGTGAATATAATTCATTATCAGACTAAATTCTATGCCTAATTTGTTTATATTACGTCCTTCTACCTGTTAATCAAATGTTTAAAGAGAGGAAGTATTCATTATGATCCTGTGCACGTAATGTTGAACCATATTTTGTCATTCAATCAACTCTGTATTCGTTAACATCTGTCAACCTACCAAGTCAGTTTGGGTTGAAGGCGTACTCAGGCCCATTATTGCAGCCAATGGGCCGTGCCTGGCGGACAGAACCAGTTCAGGCTCAGGCCAGGCCTGTTTTCTTGAGCCCGATTTAAGATATAAAGTGAAGAATGCCGAAAAAACAATCTAAATGAATTGAAGATTATAAATATTACCCAGCTATGAAAGCATGTCGTTGGCAGGAGCACTGTGCAAGGAGAAATGTCATCGCAATGTAACTCTAGTGTCTGTAACACTAGAGTTCATTTTCCAAAGTACTTTATTTGAAAATGAAAATACGCTTTCATTTTCGCTTTCTATTAAGGTCCTTGTAATAAGCCTTTGTTAATAGGTAACGAAACGCTTATTATATGCTTATTAACATTAATTGGTGTTAATAAGACTATTTGTAATTGTTAATAATATCATAATAAACATGTTTCTTGTGAGATTATAATACTTTTATAAGCACTTATAAGAAACTTATTAAGTATTTATTGATTGCTTAAGAACATATATAATAGTCTTATAGTTGTTAATAAAAGCATTAAAAAAACATTTATTGAGTCTTACTATCTTACCTATTATGTCATTGTTAAACCTTTACTAAGCATTTTTTATGCTTATTAAGGTTAATAAATCCTTTATTAAATTGCTAATTATGCGTTTTGCAGGTACTGGATCTAAAGCGCGAACAATGCTTATTAAGGTTTCTTTATAAGTCCATGCCCCAAACCAACAACTGACAGACAAAAAACATGGATAAGAGGAAGAAGTCCGAACTGGAGCTCGACTCTTCTGGTAAGTTTAAGAGTTTAATGCTATAGTAACGGTAGCTGGTTCTAGCTAGCAAGCTGTTTGCTAGCAAACTTTTTTGGCTTACATTACTTTCTTTCAGAGGCTTTCGCGTGCTACATTTGTCCATGTCTAAACGGCTTAATGTAACATGTCTGCTAACTGTCTATTGTGGTCAATGTTCTTTGTGCTTCTTTATACACCAACAAGAAAGACCATTCAGAAGAATTCCCAACCATCCCCTGAGGCCATGGAGAAGCCGGACTCATCTAGTCCGTTTTTTTAAATGTTGATGGCAATTCTTTTTTCGAATTAAAAATACAGTATATATTTTTGGAAAGAGCTGTCTTACACTGTGTTTTTGTGAGTCAATGTTATAGTCTTGCCGCCATAACATTATTTTTACAGTATTTGTATTTTTTATTTCACATTTTAGCAACCTTCATAGCATATATTAGCCTAATCATTTACTGCTAATAAATGTATATTAAAGGACTTATTAACCTTAATAAGAATAAAAAATGCTTTCCTGCTTTAGATCCTGTACCTGCAAAATGCATAATTAGCAGTTTAATAAAGGATTTATTAACCTTAATAAGCATAAAAAATGCTTAGTAAAGGTTTAACAATGATATAATATGCAAAGAAGACTCAATAAATGGGTTTGTAATGCGTTTATTAACAACTTAAGAAACTCATAATGTTATTAAGCAATACATAAATAGTTAACAAGTTTCTTATAAGTGCTTATAAATGTCTTCCATCTCACAAAAAACATGTTTAATATGTTATTATTAACACTTATTGATAGTCTTCTTAACACAAATTAATATAATAAGGGTCTTATTACATATAACTAAGGCTTATTAGAAGGGCCTTAATATAAAGCGTAACCGAAAATATTTATCTTCTTGTAATATAACAAATGAAATCAATCAAAGATGACGTTTAACCTTTAGTTTTGTAGGATTTGTTTAAATAATCGTAGCTAGGCTTTTTAGACATGTTCAAATATCAATTGAACCGTACATACAGTACAGCAGCAAATTAAGACTTTTAGGGCATGAGAATACATTGGCAAATGCAGCTCTATCATGATTGCAATATGAAGGCATTCAGAATCTTCCATGGGTAACACAAATGCACAATATGTTTCGTAAGGGCAAACTGAAATGGGAAGCAGACATCCATGACAACCGGCCAAGGAGGAACAAGACCAAAAAGAGAAAGAATTCCTTGGGCCCAGGAGGAGGTATAAAAGGGAAATGTGTTGAGCAGATGAAGAGCACAGCTGCAAGCCATCTCTCCCCCGTTCCTCTGATTCCCCTCCCTCTCCTGGAAGGACACAGGCTCTATCCATGCTCCATGGCCCAAGGTTCAACCTCATGGCCCTGACCCTCATCCGGCAAAGAACCATTTTTGTAGAATAATTTAAATAAATGCCATTACCCCCAAAGGCAGATGACGTGAAGGTCAGATGAATGTATTTGAATAACCATCTGACCTTCATAGCGGCATGTTTATCTCCCCTTATCTTGACCTCTCTTGCTAGTAAAACACTCATCCAATTGAGGCTTGATTGGTTGAAACATGTTAAACAGATTAGAAATAATGATTATCACATCCAAGATGAGTGCTCATATTAACCTGGCAAGAAATATGAAGGAATAATACAGTATGGACCCTCGCATATATTTTTTTCTTTGATGCCATTACAGCTTAAACTGCACGGACAAGCGAATGGCTGCAGCAAGAAGACCGAGCAGTCCTTTATTTGAACTTATGTTACGGCGGTTCCAGGTTCAATACCACTGCTGGGAACAGCTTTATGAAAGAGAGCTTGGAAAATGAACTGCATATTTTTGAAATGCTGAGAACCTTGAAGCCTTGCATACAGACAAGGGGCTGCATAAAGTATCACATTGTGTTATGCCGCTCAGTCATTTGCACAGACTGTTTATTATTTTCAACTCAAGCAGGATGTGTTTTTTTTATGGAACTTTATTTAGATGACATCATAACAAATACAGAGAGAAAATGCAAATGTAACCCAGGTTATTCTCTGTAGTTCCAAAGATACAGGAATTCAGAAGTACTGTAGTTTACGATGCCCGCTAAACGCATCGCAGGCTCATGTACGGCAGACAGCCGATGACACAGTGTGGGTACCGCATTGACTCGGCTGCCAGATCGACTCGGGATCCTGCGCTTACAGATGACGTATCGATACAAGCCAACGGAAAAACCCGGAAGGGTTGTTTATAAACGGGGCTCAATCATGGACTTAAAAAGAAGGTTCAATCCATTTTGGTTTTGATTTCACTGAACGCAGCCCGTTCTTTCACACAAACAAAGCCAATGGAAACACGTCTAAAAGCACTGATGAATGCATTATGTAACCCAGTTCCTGTTAGGGACTCTTATTCTGAAGGCGAAGAACAGAAGTGTCTGCGTGTGGGTCGCTGTTTTGACTCTGTTGGGAGCGCTGGAAATAAAGTGGATCGCCCCGTTCAGTGAATGGAGTTAACCAATTCTTCTTTATAACCCAAGTATCGGCAACATTAATTTGTACATTTGATTATTATTCATATATTAGAAAACAAAAAGGAGATCGTTAATACTTGGGGATAACATGGGAATGAATGACAATGAAAAGACAGCGTTTACAGGAAGTGCGTCATTATTGCGCATCTAGGACCCCATGTCGATCTGGCAGCCGAGTCAATCCGACACCCACAACGGTAGCAACGAGAAAGATACGAGACACACACGCAACTGCGATAGTTTATTGATGAAGAAAATGATATAGAATATAGAATATAGAATGATATAGAATATATAAGATACCTAAATGATAAGAAAACTGCTAGTGGTTTGGGAGAAGTCTTCTGGGGAGAGCTCCTGACAGGTGCTTTCCGAGTTAATAGACGGATTATCCTGGTGAGTTAACTGCTCTGGTTAGCTAATTAGCACTTGGTTAGCAGCTTAGCATTACCTGGTTGTTGCTAAAATAAGTAATTTGTGTTAAATTGCCCGAGATATGTGTGTGAAACTTAAAAACAAGGACAGGATATAATGTATATGTGACATTAATGGCTGAATACGCCATTTAGCATCGGGCCGTTTCACAATTTACGTTATAAGCCGACGTTACAAACGCTAGGAAGCACTCGAGCTAGCACTCTAGTCTCATCTCCATAGGACGCGACTAGCAAGGACGCGTCCTAGCAAGGCTGCAGCCTTCACTTTGGGAAACAGCCCGTCTCATTTAAAAACGTTAGTTCGGCCTTCGGTCCGGCTTCCACGGTCTACGAAGGCCACACCTTCATAGACCTAGGCTAATTTTCACATGCAGCTTCGTTTTGTGCCTTGAAGCTAGGCTAATTTGCACATGCAGGCAGTGGCCATGGTAGTGTGTTAGCTACAGGCATATGTGCAGTATGTTAGAACATGGTTAAACTGATTGACATGTTTGGAGAAATAAGTGAAAGAGTTGATAAATGCATTCAATGAGGTTCAGGTTTAAAAACAGCTAAAAGGCTAAAGTTAATTCATATGCTGTTTGCAGCTATTGCAGAGTTCATTCTGTGTGTACTTTTAAGATTATTATTTAAGTTTAACGCAATGGACAGTTTTCTGAGGGACAACTGTTTCCACTGGACTGATTCAACTGCTTCCACCACCATCGCTGTCACTGGATGCCATCCTCTCTCATCGGGCATCTGTTGCATGGACATTGTGCTCAAAATCCAGGCGGTGGTAGGAACGAAATTGAGGATCATTTTATTTTGATACTCTTTTAGTCTGAGTCCTCAGGTTTGCCTTCAAGTTTTTCTTATGGTTCTTGGGCCCAAGACTAGTCCCATGCGGGATAAATTTTTGGTTTATTTGAATTACTTCAAATAAATAAATACATAACTGTTATTCTGTCCCTTCGTGATCACGTGTTTGGTGTGTGGCTTGGAGGTCTCATTAATCTAACGGTGTATTAAGATACAATCAATCTCCTTAAAATTGAACCTAGAATCTTAAGTAACCTGATAAAGACTTTAAGCATAGATACCCCACCTCTTGGGGTCATCAGAAGGTTACACAAACAGCCACCCAATGTTACTCTTCGAAATAGGATTTCCAATGTTGCGCCAAAGAGCTGCTATAAGCAAACGCCAGAACTTTAAAAACAGCCCAAAACATGGCCAAACATGTGACGCAGTAGATGTTTCCATGCGTGATTTGGGGTTTGGACATAGCTTCTGGAACGCTTCTCAAGAATTCCCATGGTCAACCTCAGGCCCTCGCTCCCCCTCCTCCTGTAGTACGGTACGGATGGAGCAACTGGGAACCTTCCTCGCACACCGCTCATTCCTCCTCAGAGGGAGGTCTACAGGGAGCGAGGGCTATCGTTCTCTCTCCGAGGGTTAACAAACAACGTGGTTTGATGGAATCTCTTCATCTCTACACAAATACCTACAAATTCAAATTCCTCAAATGTGGAGTGAAAGGAGTAGAAAAAGAAAGCCTGTCTTCTGTTGCCCTTCTGTAAATGCGGTGTGATAGTTAGTGCTGCTTGTTAAACCACACCACAGACTCAAAGGGACTGAGTGTGTTTCCTACAGCTACCACTGTAACTGCCCTATGGTGTATCACACATCTCCCTCTCTCGCTGCCAAATGAGGCCGCACGCCATCGGCCAGCGACCCTCCTCTGACTCACCCATCCCAGCGAACAATGGCTGCCATTGAAATCCCAGTGGTGGACTTAAATTGACAGCTGGAATCCATTATTGCTTCGCCCAGTAGCCATGACTACTCCACAATAACTAAGCAGCATATATACTCATGAATGAAAGAGCGAAGGACGTATCGGAGCAGGGTGGAAGGAGGAACCATTACTCTGCCTGGTGGTTCTGAGCGCTCTTCGTGGTGGAACCGAAACTTCAACAGACCATTTAGAGCGGTGCGTGTTTGGGCCTTGACTCACTGTACAGTCGCCTTTTCCACCGCCGCTGCTCCACCAGTGGTATTTACCTTGAGGACTTAAAATTTCCAAGATTTAGATAAATAAGGCAGCTCCCCAGACATCTGGAAATCATTTGTGCTCATCAGGCTTACGTTTGTGTTTCCCGGCATGCTAATGCCATTTGCTGTACTCTTAGGGTGTTTGAAAGGGCTTACACCATACATCAAGCCCCCGCCGCGTCCAATTCAACACTGAAATATTGCTGACAAGCCTGACCGATAGTGTATACAGGACACACAAGCTCCCCGCTCTTTCTAAACCTCAACCCTTTTCAAACCCCCGTCCCAATTTATGACGAGGTATAACAGAAACAACACAGAGTTGTTTTAACTCACAGCGTGACTTGGCCTTATCCCTTATAATCACTGCACAGGATCACTGCAGGAAGAAAACCCACAACTCACTGTGTTTCAGGCTCAGAGGACAGTGTATCGGGTCTGCGCGCCCAGGCTGAGGAACTGCTGCATGAAGTCGGAGTTGTAACGAATGCCTACTTTTTTTATCTCACGGAAGAGAGATAAAAAAACGTTAAAGGGAAACTTCACCCATTTCCATTAAGCTTTGTATCGTTAGAAACCCACTCATATTTTTGAATGGTCGTGCATCATTCCCTTATTTTCTGGAGAGACTGGAGAGATCCGTATCGATCTCCAACACTTCCTGTTTAAGATGACGCAATATGACGATTTTTGCGTGGAAGTAAATAGGAAGTGTAAGAGGGGAGGATTCTCGTAAGACTACAAGCACTAGTCCCACCCCTTAAAGGGGGGTGGGACCCACTGACGCTACAGACCTATTAGAGCAGTGCCAGTGGGTGGGACTACACCAGCAGAAACTAACATCCACAGCGTCTGAAGCTAAGCTAACAGAGGCTGTTGATAAAACTGTACAATTCACAATTCAATGAGTTCACCAACTAATACTCTTCACTAGAAATATTGTGTGAAATGATTTTCAAGCAGTCTTGCGGTATCAGCTTGGTAGATGGAACAGCGAGGTGTCCGATAGGCGGAGATCTAGATCAGCGGGAGTGGCCAGCGAAGCTGTGCATCGTGGTGGGAGTTGTTGTCTTCAACCCACAAGCGCCAAAAAATCACTTTCTGCCTTTTCTCGTTCAAGACGGCACCAAATTTGAATTTTATTTTATTATTCGACTACATATAGGACCCAATTTCAATACATATTCATGCCTCCACCGGTGAAATGCTCCTTTAAGAAAAACCTATATTATATTTTGCAAAGGTTTGTGAAAGACTTGGGCCCCAGGTACCAGGGCCATTTTAAACTAACAGGAAACAGGTTTTCGGCAATTCCCCAAACATCCCCCAACATGTCATTTTACCTTTCTAAACTGTATGCTGTTAATTTTTTCTAAAATGTAATTGACTTTTAGTGCAACGACTCAAAATGTGATGTATTTCACCATGTCAAGCAGTACAGTCTAGTTCTACAATAAGGCGTGTAGACGCAGGCACCTGGGCGAGTCCATCACTCATGACTGTGATCTTGACCCCAGATAGCAGAGCATGGCGGTGGTTCCTCAAGGAAATGACTCGCGTTCTATAAGCTGTATCAGAGTGGCTATGGGCTGAAGGATCAACAGTGAGTTGAGGCTATGGTAAAAAAAAGACACTAGTAAACATCGCTGAAGCTGTTCTTTATGATAACTTCCATTTCAGTAGTTCTTACATTTCAATCGTTTTTTTCTATAATGTTGGACATAAATAAAAAAACAAATATTATTAACAATTTATTTATTGTATGTGTAAATTAAAAGATGTTGAATGCACAATAAATGCAAAACTAGGCTCTCTTCTGTAGATTCCAGCAAAGTTCAGAAAGAAAAAGGACAAGGTTTTACAACTGTTTATATGCAGGCCTGATAGAGTTCAGGCGTGGTGCCTGAATTCAGGCTTGAGCTCGGCCATGTATGTTGTCAAGAAAAAATAGGAGTGCGGTGCCTTTTTAAAATGTGTGGTCAACACGTCAACCTACCTGACCTTTTGATTGACATGTCTGCCACCAACTAGGCGTAGTCTATATAAGGAAGTCTTTTGCCTTTGTATGTTTGCACTGAGGATGGTCTGAATGGGACTGAAAACGTTTTGCACGTACTTTGGGTAGCACTTTACACTTTTATGCAATAAAACGTATTGTTGCATCGGCTACATGGTGTGCGAGTTCCACTCCTTTTTATTGTTTCAAGAAAGGCAATTCTCTATGGTGTCTTCGAATGTATTTGATAATTTCAGGCACAGATAATTTCACTTCCTATCAGCCATGTAAATGTGATGAGGTACAAACAAGACTCAAGCTTTAAGAATCAGCCCGGTCAAATCAAGCCCTTCACACACACTGATTACCTTCCTATTGGCAGGCTATCCGTATTCATCTCTCTTTAAGTCTCTCTCCTTCTGACCTCATCTCTCATTCTCTTCCTCTCTCTTGAAGTCCCTCCATCTGTCTCTCCCTCATTTTTGCAGGTATATCTGTGCGTGTGTGTGTGTGTGTGTGTGTGTGTGTGTGTGTGTGTGTGTGTGTGTGTGTGTGTGTGTGTGTGTGTGTGTGTGTGTGTGTGTGTGTGTGTGTGTGTGTGTGTGTGTGTGTCTCACTCTCACTCTCACTCTCACTCTCACTCTCACTCACACATTTGAGGATGAGTTCACTCATTTACATGTAAAACTATTTTAACCCATTTTGATGTGCTGTGCAATGTTGCTAGCTTTGCAGAAGTCCCCTTATGTTCAACATCCCCTTTGGCCGTCTCCATAATACGCCTTTGTTGCTCGGCCGAAGCTGCTCTTCGGAAAAAATGTGTTGCTGTGAGGCGGTGGTGCCCAGCTGGCCGTGTGAAAGGAAAGTCTCTGTGATGCGTTCTCTGCCCTGGATGTTGAGAAACTGTATGGCCAATGTGAGAGCCAAGCCCGACTCCCCAAACCCTTTGTACAGACCACTGTGGACAATCGCAAACAACAGCCCGAAGGATTGGAGTGAATTTGAATCTGAGTTTCTGTTCTGAGACTTTTACACATATACATGTATATATGTGTATGCTTACATTTTTTTTTCAATTGCTTGAAAACTATAGCTATAAAACTATAGACACATGCTTGGACCAAAGTAACACTACTATACACTACTAACAACTACACCAACATAAGACACTTACTGTAGTTCAAAAATGACACCTTGGTATAGCATTTGGAAAACACATCTATTCAAAATACTAAACACATTTGGTAATTGAAAATACTTAAATACACACCTCAAAACACTTGCTTGCAAAACTGACCAACTATCGGCCAGCTACAAAAAGGCCAAAGGGCAATTACGTACTTCCCGGGACAGCAAGGCGGAAATATATCATTGTGTGCCGCCATAAGCCTTCGAGGGTAACTGCACCATCATGCAAAAATAGGTCCCTACAATACCCAACATATCATCACATTTCTAGATGCACTTCATGATGCAGCTGAACAGAGGGGTATTCCACAAAGCCGGTTTTATCACATATCCGGGTAAATTAACCCAGGGTTTGAGGTAACCCTAGGTTTTTTGTTCCAAAATGAACACGGTATGTTAGTTACTATAGGCACATATGCTCTGAATCAAACCTGTGGGGTATTCCACAAAGCCGGTTTTATCACATAGCTGGGTAAGTTAACCCAGGGTTTGCGGTAACCCTAGGTTTTCCGTTCCAAAATAAACACGGTATGTTAGTTACTATGGAAACATATGCTCTGAATCAAACCTGGTCGGAGCAGTTTTTGCGCAGGTTAAGTTTGAAACATAACCCGGATTTGGGTATTTACAGTTTTTTTCAATTGCTTGAACACTATAGACACATGCTTAGACCAAAGTATCACAACTTGAAGTTTTTGTTTCTATACCTTAAACACATGTAACCATTCCTTAAACAAAAGTGCTGCTTTGCACTTTAGTTGCAATTGTGCAACACACTTGCTCCTTTCTGCAACACACTTGCTCCTGCACACTACACACTATTTCATACACAAGACACTTAATTAAAAAATGACGTCTCATTGTACCATTGGGAAAACACATCTATTCAGAATCCTAAACACATTGGTTAATTGAAAATACTTACATACAAACCTGAAAACACTGTCTCCCAAAACTGAGCACCTATCAGCCAGCTACAAAAAGGGCAATTGTGCACGCCCCGGGGCAGCATGGGGGAAATATATCATTGTGTGCCGCCATAAGCCTTCGAGTGTAACTGCACCATCATACAAAAATAGGTCCCTACAATCCCCAACATATCATCACATTTCTAGATGCACTTTTTCCATCAAAAAGATAATGCGCTTTAAAATGATGCGCATCAAAAGTTAGTGCGACATATGTGATGGAAAAAGGGTTATATCGCTCTAACGCCGATTTTGTCGCACTAAGTTAATTCGCTCTGCAGAGGTGGTTTTGGGAAAGTTCTAGCGACATAAAAGTAATGGAAAACGGCTGAAGCGATATAGAATGTCGCGCATGCGCATTGTTGATTTAAAATCATCTAGCGGGTCAGAAAAATGCGCTTCAACACGGGGCATTGTGACACAATTTTAATTCGCTATAATCATTCTGTCGATGGAAAACCGTTTAGGCGCTTCTTATGTCGCTACAAATTAATTTGCTTTAAGAGTTAATTCGCTTGAAAATCTGATGGAAAAAGGACTATTGAGGTAGGGTCAATCCATGGATGGATTTGGCACACAAGGCGAGGATCCATAAGCCCACCCACGCAAAATTACCTTGTTTTTCTGTGTTTATGTACAGTACAGTTGTGTATTTTTGGTATTTTTTTTTTATATTTTAGCTTAAACTGAATTTACTGAACTGTAAATTACTGTACTCCAATGTACAGTATTGAGTATTAGGTTTTTTGATTGTTGTGAAAACGTGCCTTCTGTGGAACTGAATAAAGGCAGTGAATATGGAAGACTGCAGTGTTTTATATAAAGTAGTGCTGCTGATCTGAAAGTGTATTCATATGATACAAGTGTGTATCATTTTGTCATCAGAGTGACATTTTGACAAAGGATTGCTAGGTTGTTATTTGGTTGTGTGTTGAGTTTTGACACAATGAGCCAAGTTTTTCAAAATGTGTTCAAGCAATTGAAAAAAGCTGTCAATTTAACCATCTCTGAGCTCATACCTTAACCTGACAATTAATAACCATATACCTCAACCCATTGTGTAATACAAACGCATTAAGCTGATTTGAACATGTGTGCATGGTCTTCCGCCCTGCCAGGTAATTTCAACCTTGTGTGTATTTTCAGATGCACATTTGTTTTTTTCAAATTGCTTGAACACATTTTGCAGCGTTGGTGGGCTAATGGATCCTCGCCTTGTGTGCCGAATCAATCCATGGATTGACCTTACCTCAATTTCTACGCAGGCCTGTTCTATTGCCTGCAGAAGAGGCATGCGGGCAGCCGGGCATGTTGTTGGCGATCATATACACACCATCTTCAAGCCGAAAAAAATTCTATATGGTTTAGAAATGGCGAGTATACGGCTTCAAATAATTTTTGGTTGGTGTACCAGTTCCGGACCAAAACAGCCCGATGGAAACAAACATTTTCCCAAACAACAACAAACCTGGGCTGCTCAGATCTGTCCTGTTCAGCTGCATCATGAAGTGCATCTAGAAATGTGATGATATGTTGGGGATTGTAGGGATCTATTTTTACATGATGGTGCAGTTACCATGAAAGGCTTATAGAGGCACACAATGATATATTTCCCCTGCCCTGCCCCGGAACGTGCACAATTGTCCTTTGGCCTTTTACAGTTTTTGCCAACTGCTTGAACACGTTTTACAAAACTTGACTCATATTGTCAAACCTCAACACACAAGCAAATAAGACACAACCCCGAGAAATATACCATTCACATCTACGTCAAATTGAAACACTGCTATCGAAACCTAACAATCCTTTGTCAAAATGTCGCTCTGATGACAAAATGATACACACTTCTGTCATATGAATACACTTTCAGATCAGCAGCAACACGTAATCTACTTTATATAAATCACTGCAGTCTTTCATGTTCACAGTTTTTATTCACTTCCACAGATGGCACGTTTTCACAACAACCCAAAAAAATCTAAAACCTCAATACTGTACATTGCAGTATGGTACTTTACATCGCAGTAAATTCAGTTTAAGCAAAAATAAAACAAAAATACATGCCAATTTTGTGTGGGTGGGCTTATGGATCCTTGCCTAGTGTGCCAAATCCATCCATGGATTGACCTTACCTCAATGTCTCCGCAGGCCTGTTCTATTGCCTGCAGAAGAGGCATGTGGGCATGTAGTCATATAATACACGTCATCCTCAAGCCGAAAAAAATCGAGGGTTTAGGAATGGCGAGTAAGGGGTCAAGTATAATACAATACAAAATAAATTAATTGTTTATGGTTTGTGAACCAGTTCCGAAACAGCCCGATGGAACCTAACATTATCCCAGACAACAACAAACCTGGGCTGCTCTGATCCGTCCTGTTCAGCTGCATCATGACGTGCATCTAGAAATGTGATGATATGTTCGGTATTGTAGGGACCTATTTTTGCATGATGGTGCAGTTACCCTCGAAGGCTTATGGCAGCACACAATGATATATTTCCCCCACGCTTCTCTGGGACGTGCACAATTGCCCTTTGGCCTTTTTGTAGCTGGCTGATTGGTGTTCAGTTTTGTAAGTATGTGTTTTCAGATGTGTATGTAAGTATTTTCAATTTCCCAATGTGTTTTGCATTTTGAATAGATGTCTTTTCCCAATTGTACACTGAGATTTCATTTTTGAGCTAAGTGTCTTATGTATGAAGTAATGTGGATTGTGCAGGAGCAAGTGTGTTGCACAAAGGAGCAAGTGTTTTGCACAATTGCAACTAAAGTGCAAAGCAGCGCTTTTGTTTCAGGTATGGTTCAAGTGTTTAAGGTATAGTAACAAAAACTTCAAGTTGGGTTACTTTGGTCTAAGCATGTGTCTATAATTTTCAAGCAATTGGCAAAAACTGTAACAGTACAACATGCAGCAGTCGCTAATTGTTACGACAAAAGCTTGAATTCCATGATTCTTTAACACTGCCAACAAAGAAAACACACGGTTTAAGGGCAGCCTGTGACGTGGCAGCCCTTTGAATCTGCACCATCTCGATATTCGCCCCAGGCGTTAGATGTCATGTCCCCTAGTCCTCATAGCCCACTCCTCACAGCTTGGAGGCCGTTGAACTGCAGTACTGGAGCCTCTCTGATGTAATTGGGATAGGACCGATATCCTACTTGCTGGTCATTTGCTGGTAGGGGCGGAGAGGGAGGGGCTTCTATGAGCGTCCTTCAGTCCTTCACTTGACCGAGACGGCAAAAGCACAATCATTCATCCTACAGTTAATCCAATGGTTTGTTGACTGTAAGGTAATGATGAAAACAATAAAATGCGTACGGTAGTTTCAGGGAGGATGGGTTGAGCTGAAAGTTTGCCCGGAACAGGCCATCTGAACAATGTGAGAATCCTGACTATTTATTAAACATACCATTCTGCTTAAAAGTATAGCAAGAACTTAATGGCGTGAAGGTTTTGTTTCAGTTGGTTCAAGAGCAGTTCAGGCAGCAGATCAATAGGGCCCCCTGGCCCTTATTAAGCCTTTCCAGTCATATGGTAACGGCAGGCACCGGCCAGGTTGCTGGTGAGAGGAACCAGAGCCGGTGTCTTGTGGGCCTCAGCCACATTCAATAGATCCTCAGGAGGACAGAGCGTGACGTGTTGCTCGGCAGCTCTCAGT
The DNA here is from genome assembly GCF_026213295.1 of Gadus chalcogrammus. NCBI lineage: Eukaryota > Metazoa > Chordata > Actinopteri > Gadiformes > Gadidae > Gadus > Gadus chalcogrammus. The sequence continues at coordinate 16,081,714 of NC_079428.1, forward strand.
TCAAGCTGTGTGATGATGTTTGTTATTTTTATGGTGCAGAGGTCAGGACGGTGGCATGAGACCACCCTGTCTAAACAATCAGGCCAGAAAATCACAACCATCCTCAACACAGTACAATGGGGTTCATTGGATGACGTGAAGTAACCTGTACATGTTAGTATATTCTGTACATCCTCTGTGGTCAACAGTGGTGCGAGTCCCTATAACTGCATGAGAAGATGGAATGTGCGCGACTGAGGGTGATAGGCACTTTGTTCTTAGTCATAGGGGTCCTTCCTCTTCCTGTTGCTCTGAGATCAACCGGATTGGACTGAGAAAATGTTGCATGGTCCAAATCATTAAGGGCAGGAGCGGAGCCCTCTGCTTAGAGCGATTATAAACAGAGTCGCGAGGGAACTATTTCCCTCGGAGGAGGGAATGAGTGGGAAAGCTAAACCACAACATTATCTTGATAGGCCAGGGACAGAGAGGGAAGCTGGACTGCTTTCATGTCCTGCATGAAATCTAAATATTGGAAGAGAACAAAAAAACTTAAATGTTCTTTTTTTATATGAGTGAGCTCATTTCCTCCACGTGGATTCTGTTGGTTCTGGCAGCAGAGGTCCGGACTTGATGCACTGTACACATACCATTCCCCACTTCCTTGTGTGTATAGTCACTCCCTTATCACCTGTTTGGCCCGGATCACTGCATGCCCCACAAGCAGGAATGTTGCTTCATTTTCAAATCTTTAAGGTAATAATTGAATAATACTTTTATCATAAAAAAATAGATTTTCCATATTTGGCTTTATATCAGAAATGTATGACTTCATGCATAGGGTCATGTGTAGTAATAATTACATGGTAAATAATTGGTTGTATGTGTTTGATGGTTAGTGAGTGCATATTAAGCCTAGCATTCATAATATAGAATTAAGATTGGGAGCTAGTTGGTCAGCAATCTTACAGAGAATCGTTTGATTAAACAAGTGGATTTTAGCATCATTTTGTCTGCCATAAACATGTCCCACTCTGTTTATTACTCTCTAATTTGGGCATTTTAAACGTGAGTCATTTATTATCGTTTGATTACATTAATAATGAAGTTTGTTCAATGATATTTGTGAGACCCTTTCCCCATGTATAAAGTTTGTAAGCAAAGGAATGTGGTTGTTTTTCCCCATTGTGGGAGGTTTCTTTTTACAGTTCAGTGCTGCATTAACGGTGCAATGTGCTACTTTCACCAATAGAGGGGGTATTAAAGCATCACACTGGGGATTGCTAACCTGACAAGACAGAATTGTAACACAGAATACCGTAGATTTGTATCCAACTGCCGTGCAAGGTAAGGGCATAGCTTCTATGGTCTTATATGAGAAACCGTATTCTATAAAGATGAAACGTATCTAATGCTGACAATTTAGATTACTGATAAAGATATGAAACAACTGCTTTACGTAAAGGGGAGACTTCAATTGCTTCAGATATGATCAAATCTATAAATTGTCCCTACATTAGGAAACCCACAACAGCCCACTGTGTCTGTGTGTGTGTGTGTGTGTGTGTGTGTGTGTGTGTGTGTGTGTGTGTGTGTGTGTGTGTGTGTGTGTGTGTGTGTGTGTGTGTGTGTGTGTGTGTGTGTGTGTGTGTGTGTGTGTCTGTCTGTCTGTCTGTCTGTCTGTCTGTCTGTCTGTCTGTCTGTCTGTGTGTGTGTGTGTGTGTGTGTGTGTGTGTGTGTGTGTGTGTGTGTGTGTGTGTGTGTGTGTGTGTGTGTGTATTTCATATGTGTTTGCACAAAGTCAGCGAGCCGGATATCAGGTTACTGAGCTCATGTGTGTTCAAGGATATCAGCTTGTGGGTCTGGTACATGGTAAGGCTGGGTGAGGAGCCCACTGAATACACTGCACCACCGACACCCAACGGTCGCCAGGATGCAGAAGATGTGTAAACACACAACTTAGTGTTTGTATCCAGCCTTTTACCAGAAACAAACATTTAAAGTGTTGGTCCCAATAAAGTCATAGATCACTGAAACACCGAAACCAAAATGTCTCGGTTCTATCTGGACTTCAGCGAGTCAAAGCCAAAGCTAATTTTCCCTAATTCCTTTTTTTCAACTATTGCAGAGAAAACCCCCACTACGAGTCTCGTTGTGGAAGTAATCTACAAGAGACGTCAGAGAACCCAACGCAGTCTAGTCTTTTCACCAAATGGGAGCTTTACGCAAGCTTGCGTTAATGTGTTGCGTGTTATAGGCGATAACACCAACAGCAGAACGGTTATCCAAGTAGCAAAGAAGTGTACAACACTTGCGTTACAGTGTGTGTATTCACACACACACACGTGGCGCTCGCACGATCATAGCTCATTGGCAGTCAATATTCTCTGGGCAGGCAAAGCAGAGAAAGGGGAGGTAACCTGGCCCCATATGACGACATATGGGGCCAAATTCCAAGTCTGCGCGTCTGAGCTTTGTTTTTTCAAAGGTGGAGCAGAGTGCCTGTGTAGTTTTACACCTCACGACATTTGTAGCCACTGGGGGACCATAAAAAAAACTAAAACCAAAACCAAAATCAAATTCATATTATTATTAAAAAAAACCTCATTAAGTGCAATTTTCATGCCATGGGACTTTTAGCACAGACTTTTGACTTGAATGATGGGGTGCTTGGGTTCGGTTCTCGCAGGTCGATACCATGAATGTTTATCTATTTTTGGTAAAACTTATAATCAATTAAATTCAAAGAACTTTATTTTTCCTGTGAGGGAACTTCATTTGTGGTCAGGCACATACAAACAACACATATTTGACCTTGGGTGTCTTGAAAGGCGCCTCTAAATTAAATGTTTTATTATTACCGTATTTTCCGGACTATAAGTCGCGGTTTTTTTGTAGTTTGGCTTGCCCTGCGACTTATATTTCGAAGCGACTTATATGCCAAAATTGTGCGTACATAATCTTCGGCCGCAAGATGGCACCGTCATTCATTAGGCCTACAACTGAACGCTGCAAGCCTACTGCACCACCGAATAAATTATATTCTCGTCGTCATCGTCCTCAATGTCCTCCGGTTCAACCAAAGCTACCCCAGCCTTAGCTGCAATGTTGTACAACATAGCTGTCACACATATCACAGCGCATGACTTGGCCGGCGAAAACTGGAGCCCTCCGCTGGACTTGTGAGCGCAACTTCCACCTCCCGATCGTGCGCTCAGGTTTAGGACCGCGGCGCATACCCGTCCGGTGGAATCCCGGTGTCACTGAATTCGGTATACTCTCAACTACGAGTGGGACCGACACACCTATATTGCTATTGCAATTTTATTCAGTCTCTCCAGACTAAACGTTCTTGTTTAAATGTTTAAAAATAAATGCGACTTATACACCGATGCGACGTATATATGTTTTTTTCCTCGTCATGGAGCATTTTTTGACTGATGCGACTAATACTCGGGAGCGACGTATAGTCCGGAAAATACGGTATTATTATTTATATTTCAACAATAAATAGTTAGTAATTATCGTGTACGAGAATAACCAAATTCTTAAAAGCTAAAAACACCCTGTGGCTAGGGGTGGAGGTAATGGTAGGGAGAATAGATTGTTAGTTGGTGGAAGCTGAATAGGTTGGAGTCTGAAGTGATGTGTTGGGTAAGCGGGAAGGGGGGGGGGGGCTTACTGTTTATTCAACAGCCTGATGGATGCTGGAACAAAGGTGGACATTGCTCGTTTGGTTCTTAGGGGCAGGGAACGAAGTCTCCTTCCTGAAGGAAGGTGTGACAAACTATACCTTAGTGACAAACTAAACTAATACCCACCTTGAGTATATTGTATTCCAAATAACTGACCCCATCCAACTCTTCTGAATGAAAATATACACGTTTACTGAAGGCTTTGAGGGAGGTACAAATCATATAAACCCTTTTAGTCAGAAAAACACAAATAACATAAATCAGAATGACAAAAATTATAATTTCGGGGTAATAAACAAAATGCAAGTCCCAAAATTATCAAATCAGTTAACAACCTGTAAAGCCATGCAAAACGGAATTGGCTTATACCAACACATCACAATAAAACGCATTAATCCCCTAAATTTCTTTGGCAAAATCCCTAATTAATTTCTTTATATTAATAATTCTTTATGTAAACTCAGATGTACGTCTCAACTACAATTTACACACACTGGGCCCACACACACACTGCCCCCCCCCCCCCCCCCCCCCCCCCCACACCCCACCCCCCACACACACACCCACACCCACACACACATACACACACACACACACACACACCCTCACGCGAACCAACGTGAAGCTCAGAAGAAGTGGCAGGCCTGTGCTTCACTCGAGGACGACAGAGTCCGTATCCTCAGCAGGAAAACCAGTCGCCTCGGAGCTGAGATCCTCATGGTATCGCCCTCTGTCCCATCGAAAATGGCGTCCTCTGGTCCCACGGTTCACCGACGTTCCCTTAGCACCGAAACACTCGCCAAACCCATACGTCCTGAGCATGAAAAGTGTATGGTATAGTACGTACTCTACAGTGACATTAAACATTCACCAGGCTATATCCCTACGGGTTTATTAGCATTCCTTGGCGCTCCCTGTTTTTCTTCTGTCTCTCTCGCTCTCCCCGCCCTCTCCTGTTCTCTTCCTTACTATTTTCATTTACATTTAGGGAATTTAGTAGAGATTTTTTCTTACAATAATTCCAACAATTGTCAGAACAAAGAAATGTATCCAAAGGTGACATTTCTTCTGGCTAATTACCAGAGGTGAAACTGACGCCTTCAGTTGCCAATGTAACGAGCTGAAGCTAGTGGCACAATCTGTGTTGTAATTATGGATTTCATCCAACTGTTTGTTTTAACTACTTATTAAACTATTTACACCCTACCTTACGCATCTTTTCTAAATTATATGAATCTCTCAGTTACCCATTTTTATTATCTTTATTGAACTAAATCACCTTTACTTTAATTAGGTACTAACTTGCTTTAATCCCCTCTTTCTACACCTGGCTACATAAACATTTTGTTGTACAAGATAGTAAGGACCGATGAATACCACTTTAAAGATTGTGGAAGTGTTGATACATCCACAAAGTAAAAGGAAGATGAAAAAGATTTTCAAATGCTGATAATTTAAAATGATCAGCATAGGGGTGATAGGGGGCATAGGGAGTAGACCTACAGTAAGTGATGCAAACACTTTCACATTCCTGGTGGTGCAGAATGATATGGGAGCAAGATATGTGTCACGCTCACATAAGGAGACAGACAGGAAGTGAACCCAGAAGCAGGGGGAGACAGGGGATACGAAAGTTCTAGTTTATTTCAAACAAAGTAGGCAAGGGGTCAATAACGGGAAGGCAGGCTAAGGTTCGAAGGTAGATGGGTGGTCGGACAGGCGATGGGTCGGCAACGGGAAGGCAGGCAGAGGGTCGGCGATGGGTGGGAGGTCGGGCAGGCGATGGGTCGGCAACAGGTAGGCAGGCAGGATCGACAGGGACTAGGCACCAGGCGGGAGGTCAGACAAGCGAGAGGACGGCAACAGGCAGACAGGTAGATATGAGAAACACGGAGGTAGAGAGTGCGGGAAAGCACAGTAAAGACTAGAGACGATCTGGCAGGGACTGGTTGGGGGCAGAAGGTTAATATAGAGGGAACACAGGTGGAGACGGTTGGGTTGATTAGGGAATTGCAGGGTGACTGGGAAACTCAGGAACGGATCGTGACAGTACCCCCCCCTCTAGGGACGGCTCCAGACGTCTCACCAGGCTGGTCGGGATGGGCCTGGTGGAAGTCTCTGTTGAGGGACGGATCGAGGATGCTGCGAGCGGGCCCCCAGAGGCGTTCCTCGACTCCATAGCCCTCCCAGTCAACAAGGTACTGGAGGCCTCTTCCACGGCGTCAAAATCCGACGAGTTGACGAACAGTGTAGGCTGGTGCACCATCGATGAGCCGGGGGGGTGGAGGGGGTCTGGCGGAGGGCTGAAGAGAACTCTCATGGACCGGTTTTATTTTAGATACATGAAAAGTGGGGTGAATTTTCATGGAGCGTGGTAGACGGAGGCAGACAGCGACAGGATTGATAACTTTAGATATGGGGAATGGACCCACAAACCTTGGTGCGAGTTTCCTGGACTCCACAGGGAGAGGGAGGTCGCGTGTGGACAGCCAGACTCGTTGTCCTAGTGCGTCGTCGGTTGGCAGACCGTTGGTATCGGTCGGAGGAGCGGAGAAGAGCGGAGTGAGCCAGATTCCAGGTGCATCGACATCTTCGAATGAAGGTCTGGACTGAGGGAACCCTGACCTCGCGTTCCTGTTCTGGGAAGAGGGGTGGTTGGAAACCCTGGGAGCATTGAAAAGGGGAGAGACCAGTGGCAGAACAGGGAAGGGTGTTGTGGGCATACTCAACCCACAGGAGCTGTTTTGACCAGGAGGAAGGGTTGCGAGAGACGAGGCAGCGTAGGGTAGTCTCCATCTCTTGGTTCATGCGTTCCGCTTGACCGTTGGTTGGGGGGTGGAAACCGGGCGACAGGCTGACCTTGGCCCCAATGAGGGTGCAGAACTCGGACCAGAAGCAAGAAGTGAATTGTGGACCTCGGTCCGAGACCACGTCACAGGGAAAGCCGTGTAGACAGAAAAAATGATTGAGCATAACCTCAGCTGTCTCCTTGGCGGAGGGTAACTTGGGTAAAGGAATTAGGTGAGTTGTCTTAGAAAACCTGTCAACAACAGTTAGAATTACCGTGTTGCCGTGTGAGGCAGGCAGTCCAGTGACGAAGTCTAGGCCGATGTGGGACCAGGGGCGATGCGGGACGAGCAGGGGTTGGAGGAGACCCAACGAAGCTTGGCGTGAACTCTTGTTCTGGGAGCAAGTCGCACAGGCGGCAATGTACTCCTTGGTCTCCCTCTCCATGGCCAGCCACCAGAAACGTTGACGTAGCACGGCCGGGGTGTGTCTCACCCCAGGGTGACAAGCGATGCGGGAGTCATGGCCCCACTGCAGAACCTGAGAGTGGAGACCGCTGGGGACAAACAAGCGGCCACTAGGGCAAGAACTCGGAGCTGGGTTCTCCTGCAGGGAGCGTTTAACCCTATCCTCCAATTCCCAGGTTAAAGAACTGACTATGCAAGTGGATGGGAGAATATTTTCCGGCGGAGGGGGATAGGGGTTCGCCGGGTACTGACGGGAAAGGGCGTATGGTTTAACATTCTTAGATTCTTGTGGTCTGTCCAAACTAAGAATGGCTGTTCTGACCCTTCTAACCAGTGCCTCCACTCTTCTAGCGCCATTTTCACCGCAAGTAATTCTCTATTACCCACGTCGTAGTTCCTCTCAGCCGGGAATAGTTTGCGTGAGAAGAAGGCGCACAGATGGACCTTCTGGTCCTTTGCTGACCGTTGCGACAGGACCGCTCCTACTCCCGTGTCGGAGGCATCCACTTCCACTATGAATTGACGTTCTGGGTCAGGGAAGATGAGAATATGGGCAGAAGTGAAGCGCGTCTTTAAATCACAGAATGCCTTCTCCGCCTCTGAAGACCACCGGAACGGAAATGCTGGGAGAGGTGAGAGTTGTGAGCGGAGTTGCAACCGAGCTGTAGTTGTGGATGAACCGTCGATAAAAGTTAGCAAAACCAAGGAACCGCTGAAGCTCCTTGCGGTCAGAGGGTATGGGCCACTCAGCGACGGCCCTGGTCTTGGTCGAGTCCATCTGGATATTCCCCGTTCCAACGATGAATCCCAAAAACGACACTTCGGAAACATGGAACTCACATTTCTCGGCCTTTGCGAAGAGTTGATTTTCGAGAAGTCTTTGGAGAACCTGACGAACCTGACATGTGATCCTGCTTGTTCCTCGAAAAGATCAGGATGTCGTCCAAGTAAACAAATACGTACACATTGAGCATATCACGGAGGACGTCATTAACCAGCCCTTGGAAGACCGCGGGGGCGTTAGTCAGGCCAAAGGGCATGACCAGATACTCATAATGACCACTAGGGGTGTTAAAGGCTGTATTCCAATCGTCCCCTTCTCGGATGCGCACAAGGTGGTAAGCGTTCCTGAGGTCGAGCTTCGAAAAGATAGTAGCTCCTTGTAAGAGCTCGAAAGCGGAGGAAATAAGGGTAAGAGGATACCGGTTCTTAATGGTGATGTTATTGAGTCCCCTGTAATCTATGCATGGCCTTAGAGATTTATCCTTCTTAGTCACAAAAAAGAATCCTGCGCCAGCAGGAGATCAGGACGGTCGGACGAGTCCTGCTTTCAGTGCACCCTGAATGTAGCTCTCCATGGCCTTGTTTTCTGGGGCTGACAGGGAATAGAGCCTCCCCTTAGGGGGCGAAGAGCCTGGGAGTAAGTCTATGCCACAATCATAGGATCGTGTGGCGGTAGGGACTTAGCCCGAGTCTTGTTGAACACCTCTTTAAGGTCTACGTATTGCTCAGGTACATTGGACAGATCAGAGAATTCAGTGGGGATCAGGGGATTAGAGACGGGTGAGGACGCAGATCTGAGACATGAAGCGTGGCACAGAGAACTCCACTGGAGAATGGATCCCGTGGACCAGTCGATGTGTGGGTTATGTCTCTTTAACCAAGGGAACTCTAAAATGAGAGGTTGTTGTGGCGAGCGGATGAGGTGGAAGGTGAGTACCTCAGTATGGTTACCTGACAAGGCCATCGAAAGGGGAACAGATCAATGGGTAACCCGACCCAGGAGATGACCATCTAGTGCCGTGGCGTGGATGGGCTTCTCCAGAGACTCACGCTCAATGCCCAGTTGGGCGGCTAGTGTCAAATCCAATAGATTGGCGTCGGTGCCGGAATCTATGAGGGCACAGATGGTGTGAACCTGCCCGTGGCAGTGGAGACAGACCTGGAGTAGGGGTCGAGAGGACTGCTCAAAATTCACACCTCGGCTCACCAGCGCCCTCTGGTCTACTGGTGAGCCTTGTCTTTTAACGGACAAGAGGATACATAATGGCCATCCCGACCACAGTACATGCAGAGATTCGCCCGCTGACGGCGCCGTCTCTCCTCCATGGAGAGCCGTGCCCTGCCTAGTTGCATGGTTCAGAGGAACCGCCAGAGACATGCTGGTCCGCAGAAGGTGGGGACGGTATTACTTCAAGAGGGGAGCGGAAACGGACTGGGGTAACAACGGGCCGACCTCCCTCTCTCCACCGTTCTCTAAGACGGCCGTCTATAGGGATGGCAAGAGCAACTAAACAGTCCAGGTCGGTAGGAGGATCCTGGGCTGCCAGCTCATCCTTAATGCGGTCGGAGAGTCCATGGTAGAACGCGTTGAGGAGAGAAGGGGCGTTCCAACTGCTCTCGGCAGCGATGGTGCGGAACTCAATAGCATAGTCCGCAACGGTCCTATCACCCTGTGTCAACCGGAGCAATCCCCGAGCAGCCTCTCTACCGGGGGTTACGTGATCGAAAATCTTGCGGAATCCCGTAGAAAAATAATCGACCGTAGCGCAGGTGGGTGAATTCCTCTCCCATTCCGCAGTTCCCCAATCTCTAGCCCTCCCGGTGAGCAGAGAAATTATGTACTCCACACGGGAGCGCTCGGTGGGGAAGGCTGAAGGTTGGAGCTCGAAGGCGAGAGCATTGTACCAGAAAGGGTCGGCAGGAACCAGGAGTACCAGAACAGCGTTCAGGAGGAGGAACACAGGCTTCGGAAACCGGTGAGGGACGAGTTGAGGAACTAGGAGGAGGAGAGGTAATGGTTATTCGCTGTAAATGCTCCCAAAGCGATTCCATGCTGCTCTCGTGACGTTCCGCCAGCGTTTGTAGTCCCTCTGCCATGGAGTTCAGTAGTTGGCTATGGGACTGGATGGTGCTGGCGTGTGTCTGTAGTTCCCTTTGGAGAGGATCGGAGTCGGCTGGATTAATGTTTGGGCCAGATCGTAATGTCACACTCCGAAGGAGACAGACAGGAAGTGAACCCAGAAGCACGACTCGAGACAGGGGATACGAAAGTTCTAGTTTACTTAAAACAAAGTAGGCAAGGGGTCAATAACGAGAAGGCAGGCTGAGGTTCGACGGTAGATGGGTGGTCGGACAGGCGATGGGTCGGCAACGGGCAGGCAGGCAGAGGTTCGACGACAGATGGGAGGTCGAGCAGGCGATGGGTCGGCAACGGGCAGGCAGGCAGAGGTTCGACGACAGGTGGGAGGTCGGACAGGCGATGGGTCGGCAACGGGCAGGCAGGCAGAGGGTCGACGACAGGTGGGAGGTCGGACAAGCGAGAGGACGGCAACAGGCAGGCAGGTAGATATGAGAAACACGGAGGTAGAGAGTGCGGGAAAGCTCAGTAAAGACTAGAGACGATCTGGCAGGGACTGGTTGGGGGCAGAGGGTTAATATAGAGGGAACACAGGTGGAGACGGTTGGGTTGATTAGGGAATTGCAGGGTGACTGGGAAACTCAGGAACGGATCGTGACAATATGATGGTTTTCCATTAGCACTTTTGGATGTGCCGAGCCGTACTCTAATTGAAGTGTCTACTGCGCCATGCAGCGTCATGCCCGAGATGAACCCTCTCCGAGGTCTGGCCAGAGTGAGCCCCCACGGCTCAGAGTGGGCTGCGTTGACTCAAACTGTAGGAAAACAGACCTATAAAGCACAATAATCTGTGCTTTCTTGTATGAGATATATCCCGATCCACGAGTTTGTATGATGGCCATGAATCTTCATTATTCATTCCTTCCTAAAACTATATAAGCCTAGGCCTAAGCTTAATTAAAAGGTAATAAAGGTTTAATAGAAGCGTACCGTGGTGGTGATAGTTTGGTGATATTCTCGTGCAAAACAGAATAGCTCAATAAAATAGGACAGAATATTTCATATTAGTCTTCGTAAAAATACTTGGACAATATTTCACACTATTTGATCGCTGAACTCCATATTCAAGACGTTTTTGACCTCGTGTGACACTCGGGGAAATGTGTGAAACATTGTCCAATGAATAAACAGGACTAGAATGAAATAAATCGTCTCCAGCTATTGAGATGAGGAGGCAAAAAAGGTGGAATATTGATCGTCGAACTGAATTCATCATCGTTGGTATCATTGTGTGTGTCGCCGTCCGTCTGAAACAACCCAAATATATTAAACTTCCCTGAAACAAATCATTGTGGTTTAATGGTAGGCTATAATATAAAACTAGATGGTCAATAAAAGTTTGAATCTTGTTGTGTCATCACTTAAGACAAGCGCACCATCAATTACACCTTCAAGCAGGAATCCCCGATGTAATGGAAAGATAATGCACATTTATCGCTAGATTTTATCGCTCTTTTTAATGCCGAAACTATCTTAAAATGCAGCATTTTCCACTGAGAATATAACAAATGTCATCCATGTCATCTAACCTTGACATACGTGACGTTTTGCTCTTTCGTCAGTCGGTTGGGGGTGCTATACCAGCGAATGTTCATACTGGTCGTTTTGGGTCATATTGACAAGTAAACTATCCTGTCATTTAGATGGTTTAGCTGGTCATACTGTGCATATGACAAATAAAACACTTCACTATGATTATCATGAGTCTGTATTATTGTTGTACTGAGTGAAGCTGGTTTCTTGACCCCTAGTTTGTCTCTTCCATAGATTGTCAGTTGCTGTGTTATATTTGATTTGAAGGAGTTTTCTGTTTATTTAATGATTTAATGTTCCTATCTATCTATCGTTATCTCTAGTGATCTCTGCAAAAGGCTCTGTTCCAACTCATGCACATCCATGACACATCTAGTTAATGAAAAACCCTGAACACTTCTTACCGTCCATTTTCCATTATATCCATATCATATTTCCACTATAAATGCAGCACCTAGTTTTCATGTGGAATATTTAACTAAGCATATTAAGACTTTCTCATGTCGTTTCAGGTCAAACAAATATCCTGACATTGCTCTCAGCGGCCTGGATGAATAGAGCCTATGTTCAGCAGGATTGATCAGAGGTTAGCTGCAGTTGTTGTCGTCACTCGCCAGGTGAATTTCATAACCGAGCACTTCAGCATTGCATGTCTGCTTTCATGTGGCAGAAAGCGCCTCACACTTTGGAGCTGGCATATACAACCAGCAGAAAGAGAGTCAGCACATTCAGCACTCAATTTCTATGACTGAAATCCTTGTGTTACCTCTTTAATGTGTCTCAATTTGCTAAAGGTTTGGGGAGAAAAAGGCCCTGTTTTATAAATAGATAAAGCATAAAAATCGTGTTAAGAGTGAAACCTTGTTGACATCCAGTATCGCCATGTGCGTGCCTTTGGTGTGTGTCTAAATCTGGCACATACCATTGCTTATTAGTTGTTCCCAGTCTGAATGTTTCATTCATTTTTTTAAGTTACCAATCAGGGGCTGCGTCCTGTCTCATTAACCAATGTCTCTTTGTTATTGGTCAAACCGGTGCCAGACCTCAACTTATGACTCATCATCTTACACTGCCCCGAGCCAATCAGACCACGGCGGCTGCGTAACCTGTGTCTAGTGTTGTACATGTGGTTTGATTTTCTGGGCTTTAACTCTCACCACCACAGGACTAATAAAAGGAGGAAGGAGGAAAGCAGGGTCGGGTGACGTCAAGAAGATTGGATTTGCTGACCTTGCAAATAACTTGATCTGGTTAGAAAAGGTACGTAGTCAAATCCATAAATGGCGGGTACGGAGTCGCTAAGATTGTTTGATCCCGCTGCTCTCTTACAGTAAGCTGGCTTGAAGGACTAGCTTTAGTTGCTCAGTGTTTTGAGACCAGACATTTATTAGAGTCTGAAGGCCTGAGATCCCCACACTATAAAAAAGCCCTAAACTCTTAGACTCCCATAAACATGGGAGTCCTCTTATGTACTGAGAGTAAACATAGGCACTACTAACTCACATTTCTACAGTTAGTATTTAGTAACCCCTAGGGAAATGCATTAAGATTGCTATAAATGGTAAAAACCCAGAACAAAGCTGGATTCAAAAAAAAAGTGAAGCAACACATCATGGCTGTTAGCACTGGATACTAGTATGTATTACTAATTTTTATTTATCTACTCACTTATCCTTTTTTTTTCCTATTTTTGTCATCTGTTGTTTTTGTGTTGATTTCTTCTTTGTTATATGCTTTTCCTTTCTTTCATCTGTTTGTATGTTGATTTCTTCTTTGTTATATGCTTTTCCTTTTTTATCTGTTGTTTGGTACGTTGTTTTCTTGTGTGGACCCCAGGAAGAGTAGCTGGTGTCTTTGGCATCAGCTAATGGGGTTCCGAATAAACGAATAAAAATAGCCAAATATAAAAGTCCACAGTGGCTTTGGGTGAATTGTTAGGCGACACAATATCCTGCATCCCTATTCTGAATCATAGGACATGATATACTGCCTGCATAACAGAAACCTCCCAAACCATGGCCATGTGGATACACTTCATATTGACATGTTTTTTATGTTTTCTATTGGCTAATACTCAAGTAATGTTTTATCCTGAATTGAAAAGTGTTCTTCTCTCAATTTATTGTTTTTCATGAATTTGTTTTTGTTTATTTGTTGGGTTATTAGATGTTACCTATGTACCCATTCAACTCTGAACGGTTGTCAATGTCCAGTCTTCTGAAGTACTGGAGAATGTCACCAGCAGGCTACCAGCCTCACAGCTGACCTTTGGCAGAGAGAGAGAGAGAGCAGGGAGGAGACTTCTCTGCCTTCTCATGCAGCCTGCAAGTCTTCCTCCTGATTAGCTAGACATGTGATTAGCATTGCCTCCAGCTCCCTAGCCTGGCTCCCTGTCCTGCCCTGCAGTCAGTCTGCCAGCTCTTCTGATGGAATAGTCGGCCCCTGCAGGCTACTCCCTTCACAACTCCAGCACCAAGGTATTTTGATGAGCACAACGGATGGATCTGAAGTATCAGCCAGTGGATGTGTGCAGTGGTTGGTTGTGTTGAACTCTGATGGGTTTTGTGTGTCTCTGATGTGTTTGTGGTTTAATTGGGTACTCTGTGTGGGGGTTCGGATCCACCCAGGACCCTTCAGATGCCTCTGATACTGTTTAGGTGTATATTCCTGGCCTTGTGTTCAGCAGCCAAGTGTTACTAAATGCTTTCCGTCTTTGTGGTTCTAGGGAAACTCCAACTTACTTATAATAACAAATGATTAGGAGGATTTTTCCTCCAGCACAGAAGAAGCTTGGCCTTGTGTTGTGGAAGCAACGTTTGAGTGTTAGGAAACGCTGCTCATGGGTATCACATTATATTGTGATATAGTTTGGCAGGTACAACATGTAACTGAGTCTTCAACTAAGATTACACTTTCATCTTTCAATTATCTAGCAGTAGTTTCACCTATTTGTATTTTCATCGCCTCCATGATGAAAATTAATTCACACCTATTTCAACTCTTAAAGGTAACAAACATAACTTTACCTACCATGGATTGTGTTTGGTTACCCTGTACCTTGTTCTGTAAGGAGACGTCAAACTGTGGACGCCCTCTGAGTAAACACACAGCAGGGCCCTGTGCACCACTTAGCTGATAGCTTGGGAACACCACAACTGTGTGGGAAGCCATTTGTTTAGTGTTATTGTGTATTGTTTGATGAATCCTGCTTGTCGGCCTGTGGCCCAGCGATGGTTCAACTGCTCCGCTACCTTAAGTCACTACCACGGGAAGATACGAGAGGAATTAGATTACTGCATTATTTGACTTGTTCAGACACTGAAAAACAAAACAATTATCGGACTTCCTACTTTGCTTCTGTCTTGTTTTCCATTTTGGGCTGTGTGTGTGTGTGTGTGTGTGTGTGTGTGTGTGTGTGTGTGTGTGTGTGTGTGTGTGTGTGTGTGTGTGTGTGTGTGTGTGTGTGTGTGTGTGTGTGTGTGTGTGTGTGTGTGTGTGTGTGTCAAGGGGGGGGGGTGTGTGTGTGTGCATGTTGTGTATTTGTGTGTGTATGGGTGTATTTGACTGTGTTTGTGTGCGTGCCTGTAAACAAAACACATGTGTGTTTTTGCGTGTGTTCAACCGACATTCATAAAGAGCAGAATCATGTGCTCCGTGTGGTGGTTGAACAGAGACAGACATCGGGTCGAGTGCAGATGAGTGGGTGAGGGTCAGAGGTGAAGGTCAACCGATGCATTCACCCATTGTTTATTAACATTGAACATGTAGCAAGTCACTGAGACGTCCAATCACTTTATTGCAACTTACCAGGGGGAGAAAACAACGCCAAAATACAGATCAACAGATCAGATAAAGGTAGATAAAGATAATAACAGCATAAGAGTACTATCCATATAGTTCTGGTCTGCTCTGGCGTAGTTTCCAGATGCTGTCTACACAGTCTCCTGAGTTTATGGAGGAGTCGTGGCTCTGAGCTCCATACTGAATGGAACCATGTGCCAGTCATTCCACTGGCCTCCATAAACACTGGGAACACAATAAAAGAGGAGGAATCAGTCAGGGAGCGACAACAGGGAGCTGCTTTAATATGAAATCAACAGGCAACAGCTGCATGCTTGATAGGCTCCGTCAGAGCAGCTCATGTCTGTCCTACTGACGCCTTACGGTGGCAGAGGTCCAATGCTGCTGCCTTGTGTGCTGATGCAGAGAGCGGGTTCAATCCCAGCCCCAAGGGTGTGGGTTCGAACCCCGATGTACACATGTTTACCTGAATGAATCCTTTAGCAAGCAGTCTAACCCCATACTCCTTAAGGAAATGGTGTCCTGGAGGTTGCTCGGAATAAAAGAGTCTGCTCCATTGACTACAGTGAAATATCACTCATGGGAAGCAAACGCTATTCCAAACGCTGGTTAATATTATAGAGCTGAGTCCGTTGAATATTCTGTCTCTCTCTGTTGTCCTAATCCATTATGAATATATTTATATAGTTATATAGTTTATATAGCAGTAATAATTCATGCTGGGGTTGTGTGAAGGGTAATTCAAGAGACGTGTTGTTGTAGAAAGTTTTAATGGTCAATCTTGTGGATTCATCACTGCCTTAATGGGAGCGATAAAACACTGCAGTCGGTCGGGAGTATGGGACGACTGGTGGGGTCAGGGGAGAAGTTGTGGGGACACCAAAAGGCTCTTTCACAAGGCGTTGTACAGTATAATCAATCAAAATGATCACGAGGAACAATAATTACAAATAATGATCACATGTGAAGCAACTATGGTCCTAAGAGTTCTGTTCAATGAGGATCAATAGGTCATTGGTAACAAACAATAGTAAGTTGCCTTTTCAAATCAAAGCAGCATGATATTCTGCTTATCAGCTTTTACCCTTCATCTTCAATGAGCAGAATTTATGTAAGCCAACAGTCTTTGTACTATATGTACCACCTAGTTTTTCTCAATCGTTTAAATGTTTTCTGAAGTTATAGCTAAATTTCTCAAAACTCAAACCTGAGAAGAGTTATAATTTTGTCAAACTCCACAAATTCTTCTCAAAAACGTTTTTTTTTCCACGAAAAAGTAAACACAGCAATCAAATAAATATCTCCTAGAGAGCATAAATTAAACACTGGTGTGATCAATTCAAAACACTTCCATCTAAATACTATTTACATATGTTTTGGCTTCACGAGGCCATGTTACATATTCCAATGTATACAATTGTTTTAGAAACAGCTTTCCCGTTTTAAATTGCAATTAGGTGGTACATATAGAATAAAGACTGTTGCCATATTATAATAGTGAATATATCATATAAATATTGCATTGACAAAATTGTATCAGAATAGGATACAATGCATATTTGTCTATCCAATGCTAGACTCACTATCCGAGCTTCCCAGTCATGCTTTACACCTATAGTTGATACTGCAACATTGATCTGACAATACACCAATGTTATCTATTTTGGCAAATTACAGTACAGTAATTGCACTGATAAGTCAAATGACAAACACTACAGCAAGAAAATATTTAGACTGTCTTTCACGGGATGTAATGATGAAATCAGTACAAAAAGGTAACAAAGCAATTATTTATTTTTTACCGTAATACAGTTAAATGTTCATCTGAACTGACTGCATAAAAAGCTTTTCGTAGGCCAACAAAAACTAAAAATAAGAATATAAATTAGGTGAAACAGATATACATGTAAATCAGTCTGTATCCCACCTCTGATCCTGATCAGGCCAGAGGACCATATCTCTAACACAGCAGAGCTCACCTGAGGCCTCTGTTATGCTCTGACACATGATTGAAGTGTTCTGCCAGTGAGTTAGACTTATTGGTAATTAGTTGTTGCGTTTTGAAGGCCAGTGTTTCCAGGTGAACCAAGTGTGCTAAATTATGAGATTTGTGCTTAGAGTTTAGCAAAAATGTAATTTAGAATTTCTAGATGTGTAAAAACAGTGGAATTGTGCTTTGTGCAGTCTGGAGTCTTGTAGTTGATACATGAGCTTCAAGTTTTCAGAATTGTCTGCATAGATACATTTTTGTAAAAAATGTATCTGTAAAAATGTAAACTGTAAAAAAGAAAGCTATTTCTAAACATTTTATGCATTGGTAATATGTAACATGGCCTCATGAACACAAAACATAAAAACGTATATAGTATTTTGATGGAAGTGTTGTGGCAACCCGGCCCAGGCCAATTAAGGATATTGGGAGCACCTGAGGAACAAGTGGAGAAGCAGGGCTTAAATAGCCTGCTTCTCCACTCATTCGGGGCTCTCCCAGCCTTGGAGCTCCTAAAAGGAGAGACCGGTCCTCGTGGGTGACGGGATTCCACCCACGAAGGAGGGGACCGTGGATTCCTCAACGTTTACGTTATTTGTGTTTTGGAGAGACTTTTATGTTCTGTAATTAAATATGCCTTTTTGTGGCTTTATCCAACGAAATGCTGTCCTGTTTGGGAGGAGTTGGTGCGCTCAGCGTGGCGGGTTGCCACGTATGGTGGAGGATGCGGGCAACTCGACCGAGCTACGGGCCATTTTTGGGTGGGAGCGCCCACCTCAAGCCACCCCCAAACCGGAGCCGACGCAGCCGGGGCCGACGCAGCCGGAGTCGACGCAACAGAGACGACGCCGCCAGAGACGATGCCGCCAGAGACGACACGCCGCCAGAGACGACGCCGCCAGAGACGACGCAGCCCGAGACGAGGCTGCGGGAGACGAGGCCGCGGGAGACGAGGCCGCGGGAGACGAGGCCGCGGGAGACGAGGTCGCGGGAGACGAGACTGCGGGAGACTAGGCCGCGAGACGAGCCACGCCGGCAGCAGAAGCAGCCATGCGGCGCGCCGGACCGCTGCCACCTCCGAAAGGCCACCCGAGGCTTCAGCAAAGGGTGGAGGAGTGTGGCAACCCGGCCCAGGCCAATTAAGGATATTGGGAGCACCTGAGGAACAAGTGGAGAAGCAGGGCTTAAATAGCCTGCTTCTCCACTCATTCGGGGCTCTCCCAGCCTTGGAGCTCCTAAAAGGAGAGACCGGTCCTCGTGGGTGACGGGATTCCACCCACGAAGGAGGGGACCGTGGATTCCTCAACGTTTACGTTATTTGTGTTTTGGAGAGACTTTTATGTTCTGTAATTAAATATGCCTTTTTGTGGCTTTATCCAACGAAATGCTGTCCTGTTTGGGAGGAGTTGGTGCGCTCAGCGTGGCGGGTTGCCACAGTGTCTCTAAGAGATATTCATTTGATAGCTGTGTTTACTGATGGTGGAACATTTTGTTTTGAGAAGAATTTGTGGAGTTTTGACAAAATGATTAACTTTTCTCAGGTATGTGTTTAGAGTTTTGAGAAATGTAGCTATAGTTTCAGAAAACGTGTTTAAACGATTGAGAAAAACTGTAAATCCATCAACAAACTGTGCTTCTGGTCTTGGCACAGTTTCTTTGACCTATTGGAAACAAGTTTGAACTTCTTTTAATCCACTGTCTTTAGGTTTATATATTATATTTATCCTTTCTGCCTTTTATTCTAGATGGGTACTCATTTCCCTTAATGAATGTGGACCCCTTCCTTCCTTGTCCCTGTGTAGTCTGGCTGAACACACTCTGATCCTCCTCCCCCGGGCCCAGACCTGACAGCAGCCAAGCACGGCCCGCCGCTCCACCATGATGCCCGGCAGCGCCCCGGGAAAGAAGCTGGACCTCTCCAAACTCACGGACGAGGAGGCCAAGCACGTTTGGGACGTGGTCCAGCGGGACTTCGACCTGAGGAAGAAGGAGGAGGACCGGCTTGGGTGAGTTCAGACGTCTTCCCTTTTTTGGGAGGGGAATTGGAGATGAAGCTTCTCCCAAATACCCCAGAGCAAGGACACGCCCTCCTGCTGCTACTGATACAGCTGAAGCTCCAAAGTCTCACAAAGCCGGTTCTATTTGGATATCTCAATCTGAGTGAAGGCATATCATAGTATAGCAGTTACAGTTAATTGATTAATGATGTCTCTGAGCTAGGTTTTGCAGGTTAAATAATCCCGTTTCTCAGCAATTCTATTATGCACAGGACTTTTTGTGTCATTGAAACAACTTGAGAACTACAGGTTGTGACAAGCTTGTTAGAATGGAGTTACAACTTTTTTTCTTAAAATCAATTTGCCCTAAAAGGAAATTAAGAGAAAACTGGATCACCAGAACCTAGACCTCAAGTAGAAGAGAACAGAAACTGAAAACAAGTGTAGGTATCACACTAAATCCAATAATATCATTCAATTAAAAGGTAGACAAAGCTTTTGCTGGAGCTTCTCACCTGGAAGGACTTCAAGTATTTAATTTAGGCCTGTGGGAGGTCACTGCCCTCCCACAGGAAAATATCTGATTCATTATGGTCTGTAAGATCCTGCTTCAGTGTCAGACACCGCGCCAACCAGATGACTCACATGGCGTGCTCAGCCAACCATCACAACATCCCCTCTGAAATCTGTGACCATAATGGTGGGTGATTGACCCATTCATGATGATCTGCTGATAGTACAATTTGTTTTGTAAAAAATAAACATCCCGCCTGTTCTCGAACATAAACAACAGAATGGGTCTATAAGACCCGAAATGACCCAGAGCGTTTGTTTGTACAGCGCTCCCTACCAACTGGTCGAAGGAACAACAATACGTCACATATGTAATTGTTATTTCTACCAAAACATAATGGAGGACATTCATTTGATTCTCTGTGGATAATGATACGAGATAGTTTCCGCATTAGATTGCATTTTGACATTTCTAGCAAGAAATGTGCATTTTCATTTTCCTAATCTTTGTTCAGCTTGCATGCTGTTTGAATCTATGTCTTTGCATTGTGCAGTCATCTGAGCTATTATGTTCTGCGTAATTGTTCGTAACTGATGATGATCTTTCAATAAAAACGAAAACTAACTTAAAATGTTGCACTTTCCACTGAGAATGCAACGTGTTACATTTTATTTTGGCGGACATGACTTTGAAATACGTGACGTAGTGCTGTTCCTTCCAGTAAACGCTAATGCTCAACTGCGGTTTTCAGTCATATTGACAAACAACCTATTCTGTCGTTTAGGTTGGAGATCACATTGAAAAGATCAGAAAAAATACAGCATAAATTTACCTTCTTTAATCTTGACATTGATCGAACACAAACACCATTTCCCTCAGTTGAACAAAAATAAAGACAACTTTATGTAAGGCACTGCTGACAACTCACCTATTGGATTAGCATTTATTGCTTTATATTACCAATCTGTAAGTGCTTTCTGCCTGTTCAAGAGAGATTATTTTTTCATTCGATAACAAGTGGGTCAGAACCTGTCTTGTTTTCCATTATACATTGCCTCCCCACTGATCCTTCCTGTTACCTCAATCACAACAAATACTAACCTAAGCTGGGTGGTAATATTTATTTAGTATGCACCATTGGCAAAGAGAAAAGTGTCTCTCGTTCCCCACCTCTGAGTAGAGGCAGGGCTCAGCTCAACTCAATGACAGCAGCAAATAGTTTTATCTTGACTTGTGCCAGCTAATGTGCACCTTGATGAATGGTTGCGCTATGAGATTGGGTCCCATAGAGATGGCAGGATTAAAGGCACATATTTAGTCCTGGTTGCTAGTTGCTGGTAGCTTATACCAGTGGCTAACAGCACCTCCATCAAGAGTCATGTATGCCACATTTTTTCCTTGAGGAAAGGGTTTGGTTGCCGATGACTAAGGATGGTTGAATAAGTGCAAACACAGACATGGTGAAAAATATTTGCGCTCCGATGTTTGTCCACAAGAATGATTTTCCTGGCATCCTGTTCTTATATCTCCTCATTGTAAACTTGAATGCCAGAGTCAACTCAATGGTTGATCGCTTGACAGAGTAAAGATTATTTGGCCACAGTGATATTTACACAAGGTCAAGTTCATCCCAAGTATATTCTCAGTCTTCCTGCTTCATAGAGGACTGAATCAGATTAGAAGACGAACGCTGAAACCACTAAACCATCAGGGAGAGGGATTTACACTCTGGTGAACAATAAGACTCTTTGCTGTACACGGTGTCTTCTTTCATTTAGTGCTCTACATTTATAAAATGGTACAATGTCTTGGCATTTTGTCTGCCCCATTTTTTTGACTGTCTTGGTCCATCTATTCAGGAATTGTTATGCCAAGCATGTGAATGAAAGAGTGTCTGAATAGAGACTATACCTGAAAGGTTATTCCAGTCATTTACCCTGAACTTTATGTGAAAGGGAAATTGGGCAGTAACAAGGTCTATGGTATGGGAATAGAGGTATTATGTGGCTGTGAAGCATTTTGATGAGTCACTTAGACTTTAACTGTGTAAGTGTTTTTGTAGTATCATATCAAAATGGTTCAATTTTTAGTAGAGAATCTAATCAAATGAGAGCCATTGTGTGTTATGGGGAAAAAGAGTGGGTGGACCCAAAAACTCGACACACAGAGACACTGATTCAGAGTAAATTATAAGGGTCTTTAGTGAGGGCAACAAATAAGTATAGGCAGGGAACAGGGCGAGGAGCTTGATGGTAGGGTGAGCGACGGAACACAATGACTAAACAATCTAGACACAAGGAAGGGCCAAGGACAAAGTACTGACAGTTACCTTTAAAACAGCGATCTAGCAATGATTGTCTGGAGAACCGGGCTTGAAGTACTGTGTGCTGATGAATATTCCCGGCAGGTGTGTACAGTGCGGGAGATGACATAGGATGAGAGACACTGTCCCCCGCTAGATGGCGGAAGTGGACGGATTGGCATTTTGGCTGAAGTAACAGCCCCCATCAAGCCTTTGTCCACCACTCTCTTCCTCTCGGCAACCATTTAGTTCAAATAATTATTAATTTAAGCAGAATCTTTCATCCAGAATGACAAGTGACAATCAAATTTCCATTGAAAAAAAAAATTAATAATACCCACCATTGCTCAAGCTATCAAAAAAGCAATGTTTCGTTGGTGAGAATCAAGGGAGTTTCTTCTTCTATTCTTCAAACCACTATGGCTTGTTGTTTTTCGGTTGGGGTGGTTGTCCCTTCTCTCCTCCTCAGACCAGTGTCTGTCTTTGGCGGCTTCCGGGATCTAAAAATAGGTGAACTCCAGCAGTCATGTGGTTACCGTTTGCAAATGCCGTGGCAAAACACATCTGTGAAAGCAAAAAAGTGAAAGAAAAAAAGCATATTTTGGGCCCTTGTTTTCTCCTTCCATCTATAGAAGAATGACAGTTCATTCCAGGTCAACAACTCAAAGTGTTTGGATCCTTATCGCTTTAAAAGCCTACTGTTTCTCTGAGGTTATATAACACTGAACTGTGCTAACGTTTTCCTTATGGAAATTAAACTGTTTTGTAGGATAGATAAGTTCTGTGGACAGAACAGCGACACAAACAAAACTATCAAAACTTTGAGCTTGCAAAGGTTTTGAGCCAGCTTGCTTCGTGCTGGCTTGGTTGCTTGAGCATATGGTTAGCACATGTCTATGTTTTAAGCATCGTATTATTATTTGTTATTTAACAATTCTTGCTTGAAATTAGGTTTTTGGAAATTGTTAATTGAAATTACTGCAATAACAAATTTTGTAGATTTAGCCAAGAAAAGTTGCAAAACAATAGTGCTCTGTTTGAACCTTAAATTAACCATGCTGTATACTATGCTTTGTTTAGGTAGGTTTGAATAGCTCCTATATATTTGCATATCTCATTAATTCAACCAAAGTATGGATAATGTTGTAATAGAGTTAATCATGGCCGACCTAAACACATCAGGTTTTCATTCAATAGGGCCTCTTAAATGCAAAATCTATTTCCAGGACTAAAGTTTGCCTTTACAAGAGAAAGGTTTTACAAGAGCTTTTATAAAGAGAGACCTATGGAATTCCCTTTTGACCGGAATGCAACAAGAAATATGCAATGCAATACCACGCTTGGGCACCGGGCACAGTGTTGTTAGTCAGTGTAGAAACGAATGGGGGTGAATCTACCTCAATACTATCATAATAATCTATTTCAGCTGTGTACCGGCTATTCACAGCCACTGTCGCAAATAACACAATCTACTGGTAACTCTGAATACACAATTGCTTTCCAAAACACAGATGATGAGGAGTGTGAAATTACCTTGTTAGAGCAGTAGCTCTAGAAATTAGGCTTCAGACCTGACAAGCAGCTGCAGCAGTGGTAATCTTCTCAAATCACTTCACAGTTTTCATCCGTAAAGCAGGCACATATTTTGCATCACATTTACATATTTCTCGCCTTAAAAGTGATGAATCGGACAGCAGCTCTTAATAAGTGAACGCAGCTATTACCCCAAGAGGAGGGTCATTCCCAGGGTCCTGTGCCCCAGTCTCCTGTGTTCAGGGTCGTCTTCTTTGTTAACGATATTTCCCCAGTCTACTGTCCTCAGTCTCCTATGTTCCCAGTCTCCTATGTTCCCAGTCATCCCGTATGTCTCCTGTATTCCCAGTCTCCTATGTTCCGAGTCTCTCCCATAATGGGAACATGACTAAGGGGGTCTTATGTTCCCAGGGTTATTTTCCCTAGTTGTATAAGCACACAGTGGGATCCTGAAAGGTGTTCCCAAGCTCTGTATTGGCTGGATAAATCCTAGGCAATGGTGGGGAAAGGGTTGCTTGTTCCCCAGCAGCACTGCCATGTGGCTGTCAATGCAGTAAGCTACACTTGAGGAAACTGATGAAATGGAATAACCAAAGAACATAGCTCAATGCTTTGGTTTTTAATCTAACCCCTCACACCTCACACCTGTCGTGTAACTGATATGAAAAATCATCCCAGAGTAACCCAAATATCCGATCATGACTTATGTTTGTAATTGAATCCGGTGTGCCTTTGCTTTTTTTTTTAATTGTCAAGTACTATTTGATCCGAACATGATGGAAGGGTTAATTTGTGAACCGGATATTGAGCGAAGGGGCCTGGGAGCATAGGACTCTGGGAACAGATACTCTCCCCATTCTGAGGGAGTCTGGCAATCCTCGTGCATTGGCAGCTGCAGTCTAACGAATGATTTCAAGATTCAATTAATACAATGGCATAAAAAAGTATGTGTTCTTATCCATCGTCACGATATGACCATGATGGCAACAAGCAATTAATGATTACCTTGTTTAACGTTGATTTGATGAAAAATCCCCATTGACTTTCATTTCCCTATACACAAAATTACACAAAAAATACATCCAATCAATTGGCTACTACTACAGAATATCTGTGGTCAAGCTGTCATGGAGCCAGGGATCACTGGGAAGTTAACCCTCTCTGGAAGCCCACATTTTATGGTTTAGCTTTTATAACGCTAGCCTATTGTCTTCAGTCTGCAGCCTGCTCTGTCTGTTTCCCTACATCTATCTTTAAATAATCTTTGTCAATTGCAACTTGTGTTCTAATAGTCAGTTGAACAGCTGTGTCAGCCAGTTAAAAAAATCTCTTGTTCCTCTTTCTTTCCCCTTTTCCTTATCAAATCATTGTGGTAAATAGTTTCCAATTGTTTGTACCAATTATTATGAAAGACAAATCACATCATTCAACACATTGGAGAATAAATATTGTGGTGGGGACAATGTGAGCAATATGTCATTTAATAACGCATCCAAAACAAGGAGGAGACAGTAGAGACACGCATCGCTTTAAAGTGATGACCCAGCAGAAAAGATATTGAATTCAATTGAAAAGCAGGGAAATGAGAGCTATACCTCATTCTTTAGATTGAGACCAGAACCAGACCACCATACATGGGGACCCTGAGTTGGCTCTGGAGAACTCACTCTGTCTATCGTTGTAACCCACCACTCACCAGGAGACACCACAGGTCCAAGTCTGGGTTAGGAAATGGGGAAATTATTGATTTCTAAAGCAGACACAAATAATGTCAGTTTGAAGTGCTCCAGGGGAAGCTTCCAGTCTGTAATTACTGAGATATAATTGTGAATCTGTTTGTTTGAAACACATAACACACAGGAGACAAAAAGCAGGCCCAGAACTGAACAGAAAAGGCAGCTGACGTTAGGAAACGTGGAGTATATTATGAGATCAAAGCACATGAAGCCACAAGTAAAGTGCTATTCGCAAGACATTAGTATAAGGATTTATTTTCACTGCTGAATCATGTCTGCCCATTGTACCGCTTATTTCTTTAGATCTCTTGCATTGCAATGGCATTTTCGACCTAGATTATGTAAGTAATTATTGGCTTGCAATTAGCCATGGATGTTTACGGTGTTTTCCATGCTTGTTAATCAATTAGCATCAACCTACCTATCTAGCTAGGGCTCTGACGTCATGTCTCCCTGCATAAATCTTAGTTGTTAAGTCGTCCTGTGTCTGATACAGTCTTACCATTTAAAGTAATCAGGATAACTAGCAAAGCCTGTTCTGATTGTGTGTAATGCCGTGTAAAAAGCTGCTCGCTGCAGTTTAATCTTACAGGCTAAAAGTCTGCAGTCTGTGAAACCACAGTCACATAGTAACACTAATTTTCACCTCCAACAACCTCAGAGTACCTCCATCCCCTCCAGTCCCCTTTTCACGCTCTTTCATGTTTTGCCATGAATTCAAGTTGTTTTTCCATTCGACTGATAGCTAACACATGGTCAGTCTTCCGGAAAATAACTCCAAGTGAAAGATATTCGTATGGATCCTTTTCTTTTTCCCTTCAGGGCTGTTGTCATTGCTATTTTTTGATTACAAACTGCTGAAAAAGAATGGACTTGTTCCCCTGCGCTGGTTTATGTTGCGTGCCCATTGATACCAGAGGCTAGAGGGGAAATTGAAGATAGGATTGCTGTGTGTTGTTTTAGTTTAGTATGTATGGGATCTCTTTTAGGCAGCCTTGAGCGAGAGCTCTGTGTGTCTCTTCAACATCATGGATGACCATGAAGCCTCACATTTTATCAGGGGGCAGGAGGTCTCAAACTAATATCTCCTAGTTTAACGCAAAGCTTTTCTGGATGAGAGCCATGAGGCATTGGAAATCTGACTCAGATTCCCTGCCAATATGTTCCAATAATGGCACACAAAGAGGTTAGTGACTTCAGGTACCTTGGGTCCTATGTTGCTGCGAGTAAGAATGACTTTGGCATGCAAATGACAAGCCTAGAATGCCTGAAACATGTATCACAACATATGGCCATCAAGTTTCTCAAAGTTAGCAAAGATGGCCTTCAGATATCATTCTTCTTTGTATCATGGCAAGCATTCATTTTGGCCTCCTGTCACTCCCATCTGGAAGAAGCTCTTTAACTTGCCCGTAAAAAACACTCTATATCATCGTCTCAGTGTTTTTCTTTTCTGTAAGGCCCTCTCTTGTGCGGCTTTGTGTCGATGTATCGGTATAAATTTTCTTTTTCAATTGTGCAGCACCTTGTTTAACATGAAAGCATCACATTTGAATTAAAATGGGGCACATCATTAGAAATGACCTGGGTCATTGTTTTTTGTTTTCTACACCAGTGACCTGAAGACTAAGATTGAGAAGGAAGACAGTAAGATCGAGCTCCTGGGCAAGCAGAGCAGTTTGTCGGAGTCTCACTGCATCCGCTGCCTCCAACCATTCAAGTTCCTGGTCAACAGCAAGCGGCAGTGTCTTGACTGCCAGCTTTTCACCTGCAAGGCATGCAGCCGCTACAACAAGAAGGAGCTGGGCTGGGTGTGTGACCCCTGCCGCATGGCCAGGTAAGAGCCAGCATAGGTAGACTCAAGATAGGTAAGACATAGGCCAGGTAAGAGCCAGAATAGGTAGACTCAAGCTAGGTAAGGTATTGGCAGCGAAGACCCAGACCAACTAAGACCCAGGCTGGGTAGGACTGAGGTCAGGTAAGACCCAGACTGGGTAATACCCAGGCCAGGTAAGACCCGTTGTAGGTAAGACCAAGGTCAGGTAAGAGCCATGCTAGTGAGACCCAGGATAGGCAAGACACAAGATAGGTCACAGCCAGGGTAGACATTGAACAGGTTAGAAATGGCAGCCTATCAAGTCATATAACTCATATATATTGTGTTTTAATTATTTTGAAAATTTGTTATAATTCACTTGTTCTTATATTATTGACTTATATTGGAGGCAAGCATTCTATTCTGTTACAATTATGAGAAGGCCTCAGCTAAACTAATCTGGTAAAGATAGCTGGCTGTGGGGAGCGGAAAGAAAGCTTTGTTCTGCCCTCGGGGCGGGCTTCCTTAAAACAATGCAACATCCCTTGACGAAAACAATGAATTCACTCATTCATTCACTCCAACTTCCAGACACGTATTAGCTGTGTCCGCACACCAGATGTCCATTCTGTGATCCATTATATTAGGTACTGTTTATCCATCATCGTTCCATTGTTGCGGTTATGTCCGTTCTTTCGGATCCGATACGGTGACTCAATGTGGTTGATGTGTCTGTTGTGGGGCGACGCCAAAGAGCCCAATCCAATTTTAACGCCCACTTGTCTTCGCAGGGTGCTCAAGATCGGCACGTTGGAGTGGTACCACGGCAACGTGCGCGCGCGCTTCAAGCGCTTCGGCAGTGCCAAGGTGATGCGCTCGCTTTTCAAGAGGCTGAGCGGGGAGCCCTGTTCGCCGAGGGAGCTCAGAGGTGAGGACCCCGGCTGCTGTTGATATCGTTGTTTCCTGGCTGCAGCGTTCTCCATGGTGGTTCAACCGCACTGCACGGTGCAACGGCCTGTTGCATCGTGAAGCGCGTGAGGCTGAGCGGTAGTATCATTAATATTCACTGTAAGTCTCTTTGTCTTCGCGTTTGGAAAGAAATGACTAACAGTACCATATAAATAGTAAATTAGGCTGTATGACAAAAGATACTGTCAAAGGTCCTCGAGGCGCAACATCCTTAAGGGGCCCTTTAGTGACATCACACATGAGAACGTCCAGCCAGATGCCAAAGATCAGTACAGGCAGCTTCTCCTGGCATCTGATTGGACCCGAGCCATGTTCTGTCCAGGCCCCTCAGGCACATCCACCTAGACTAACTGTTTGCATATGAGCAAACTCTTATGAATGTAAAACAGGAAGTGTTCTCAGAGTAAACCTCAACGTCTCAGGGTTGAGAGACACAGGGGGGGGGGGGGGGGGGGGGGGGGTCAGATGTTATGGATTAGATCAGGACCATTGTCTCCAGACAGCCTTCATCACAGTCAGCTGAGTCTTTCACAAGGAAGAGGGGGGGGGAGGGGGGAGTATGCTGCAGATTACGCTCTGACCCACCCCACTAAACAACAGTCTTGATAGATGCGCTCCAGCAGGTCTGCCATGGAACGAATATAACTTCCAGACTCTTATTTTTGGCAATACTGAAGAATCCCAAAAACACCTGCATAGCATATGTAACCCGGGCACGGAAACTGTGATCACTGTATCCAAACAGAGAATGTGTTTCAAAGCAAAAGAAGGGACAGGTCTCAAAACACGGGCCTTATACATCTTCAAACTCATGCGTCACACAGGGAGGGATCAAACACACATGGTCTTTACATAGGGAAGATCTTCAGCAGTTGTCCGTTGTTCAACATTCCTTAGCAGAGAGCATCCCACCTCCTCCTCTGCCGACAGCCCTCCCCAAGACCAGGCTCGCCAAATCCGAGACGAGGGGATTCAATCTCCTCTCTGACGGCTCCTAGCAGCATGTGGAGGAGGAGGAGACCTCAGGGCTGGGACATGAGACCTGGCAGTTAGTCAGGCTCCAGTGTCTCATCCTGTCCTGGTTTGACCACGGCGTGTAGAGAGAGGGGGCGGTCTCTTGGCTGGAGCAGAACACATGTCGACGTGCCGTTAGTCAACGGCTGAACGAGCAGGGGGTTGTTGTTTATGATTGTTGTCGCTGTTTAGAGAAGCCCAATGACAGCGTTAAAGGACTTGGCGAGAAAGTTTCTCTCTCCCTCCTCCACTTTGAAGCACTGTGTAAAACTTGCTCTTCAGCATCTGGGCTATGAACCGTTTCGACAACACGCTGGGTTCTTTCTATCGGTTGGCTCGCGACCTTATGAGGAACCCTGAAGGTCACGTGAAATCATGAAGGGATTAGTGAAATGTAAAGAGACGGGCAGGAGTCTCCTGGTACCGTTTAGTGCTGAGTCACCCTGGAGAACTGTGGGAAATGACACTGGCTGTGCCCAGACGGCCGCGTGATCCTCCAGTCACATGCCTCCCGACCGGCCTCCCAGAACGTCAGTAAGCTGAGGGGGGGGAAATGTGAGAGAGAGAGAGAGAGAGAGAGAGAGAGAGAGAGAGAGAGAGAGAGAGAGAGAGAGAGAGAGAGAGAGAGAGAGAGAGAGAGAGAGAGAGAGAGAGAGAGAGAGAGAGAGAGAGAGAGAGAGAGAGAGAGAGAGAGAGAGAGAGAGAGAGAGAGAGAGAGAGAGAGGATATAAAGACAGCAGGAGACTAAGGGCAAAATGACGAGGGAAGGAAAAATGGGAAGCAGAATGGACAGTGGAGGGGAGCAAGGGTGAGCATGTGGAAGGCATAAAGAGAGGGCAAGATTGGAGAGACCAGCCCATTGGATGAAACCACATAGGAGGGATGGGTTATCAGAGGGGAGGGCTTTTATACGTAAGGTAATGCATAAGCGTGAAGTTATTGCTTAATTTATATGTGCAGTAATGTCTCCGTCTGGTTGGATGATACATGGAGCTCACATGTTGGAAATTGTCAACAAGTAATTGATTAAAGATCCTGATGTAAGCACATGACTAATGATCATTAATTTCCATCATGCACACACGTACATACTGACACAGAGATACTGAGATCTAACAGACAGGAGACATTAGGATTACAAACATTGGGGTGCACAAAGACACACACACACACACACACACACACACACACACACACACACACACACACACACACACACACACACACACACACACACACACACACACACACACACACACACACACACACACACACACACATCATACACATAGAACACTAACATTGATAGGGATTACAAAAATGGGCACACACAGTCACACATACATAGAAAGATTAAATGCACAAACGCACACACAGACTCCCCCCCCACACACACACACACGCACACACACATTTCCCTGACTGCATATTGGACGGTGGTCCGTTGGGCCCCCAGAGCAGTGCAGGAGTCATCCTCTCCACTCAGAGCAGATGTAGGTCTCTGGCTCACACAGACCCTACAAGCTTCCTATTTCTTGCCTCTTTGGCGCACTAGATACATTTGAAGCTTCCTTAGTACATACCACTCACAAAGGGCCAAGAGCAGCTTTATCTCGACCATATCACAAGACCAACCATATCCCATTCCACTCATTTTGACCAACAGCGATTTGATTTTTGATTTCTATTTAGCATTATCTTTACAACATACATTAGTTTGATCACAATCTCGATGCTTCTTGGTACAATAGACAATTTTCATTTACATCATACACACACACACACACTATGCTATTAGGTACTGTTTATACAGTGCATTCCTAATACACATTAAATATATGAAATGGCATTGTACGACATCTGTTTTTTATTATAATTCAAATTGTATGGAGTGCCTTTCAAAATGAAGTTGCCTTCAACGATCAATAAGGTCTTATCTAATCTTGTATGTTGCTCAAACAAACCAGTATGCAACCAGGATGCAGCAGTCTGATCCATATCTCCTTTACTACTATCTCTCTTTCAGAGTCCAGTGATTCGATTAGATAGAGGAGGTTAACGGTAAGTAACACCAGCTGTTCTCTGCCTCAAATCGTACTCGTGTCTAAATCGGAATATGGATTTCCGTCTCGCCGTAAGATTGTTCTCGTGGGAGACGAAGAACAGGAACCAGTAAAAAAAGTTGAATTTGTCACACAACAAACTTTTTTAATAAACAAACTTTATCTGTAGTTGTTGCATTCCACGTCTATTCACTGTAAAAAACAAAACAAAACAGAGACCAACTTTGGACAAACTTAACTTGAACTGGTCCTTTCAACTGTAACTTCAGATACAGTATAATGTAGCTATTTGGTTAATGGTAAATGGCCTGCATTTATAGAGCGCATTTCTAAACAGTGGCCATTCGAAGCGCTTTACAATATTGCCTAACATTCAGCCATACATGCACACGTTCACACCACATCAGGAGCAGTTACGGTGAGACTTATTGCTCAGAGACACCTCGACACTCAGCTAGAGGAGCTTGGGATCAAACTAGCAACCTTCCGGTTCCCAGCCAACCCGCTCTACCTCCAGATCTACATGCCGCCCATATATACGTCCTTTAACCGAAATGGACACGACAAACACTACAGTCTTTGTATGCTCCCGTGCAAAATGAACGACTTAAACTGCGACCGATTTGCCTTCAAAGACTCCTAATATCCTTCTGACATGTGTTTGAATAAAGGAACTGGAGTCATGCCCTCGGTGATCTGTGAATTAAAACGCCCACTGTAATCCTCTCTCCGCACATGAGGAGGAATCGAGATCGGTTGGGATTAGGCTGACATCATTATAACCCGAGCCGCAACATTAACGGGCTAGGAACCCAATGCCATGGGTTGCTTTGGACCACCACTGGAAGCGGTTTCCATGGGTTTGGGAAGCTACCAGGAGGAATTGGACGCATTGGCACCGCAACAGTCAGTCTGGCAGAGCCGATCCCCTGCCCCAACCCATCGACCCCCAGCCCCCCCAGCCCAACTCCCACTCACTGGCTAACAGCGAGCAGAGAGACGCCAAGGAAGTATTAGTCATAGTGAGAAGGCTTCAGGTTGCAGACTTTTGGTGTGAAAAAAGAATGGAGGAAGGATAGATGTAGTGTGCTGAAGTGTCACTATATGTCAGTATTCTGCGTGATCGCAAGATTCTACCAGACAAGAGAACTGATGCCCACAGCTGTTGAGTGTTCAATGTAATGTGTGTGTGTGTGTGTGTGTGTGTGTGTGTGTGTGTGTGTGTGTGTGTGTGTGTGTGTGTGTGTGTGTGTGTGTGTGTGTGTGTGTGTGTGTGTGTGTGTGTGTGTGTGTGTGTGTGTGTGTGTGTGTGTCTTCGGTGTGTGTGTTTTTGGATGTCCCCTGTGTAAATACCCTGAAACCACAAATCAATATATCATATGCAATACATGTGATGATTAATACCTTTATTTTGACACATTTCAACTGTAATTTATTTCTACACTTCCCACCTCCCTGACTGTTCAAAATGTCTCCACAACTCCCGTTTTCTCTTTTTCTCTCTCTCTCACTCTCACTCTCACTCTATCGCTCTCGCTCTTTCTCCTGCCGTTCCCTCGGACACACGGATACACACTAACTGTGTATCATTCTCTCCGCTTCTCTCTGTCTTGGCCCTTCTCTGTCTGTGTTATTATTCCCCTCTGTCTCTCTTCCCTACCATCTCCCTCGCCTCTCTCCATCTCCTCCCTCCCTATCCTTGGCTGAACTAAAGAGGGATATTTTGGAGCGGTGATGTAGGGAGGGAACCAGCTCATAAACACATCCCACGGAGAAGGACTGAGGGGGAGGGTTAAACCCTGCCGTTCTCAGGCTTCACCTCAGAGAGGTCGGGTTATAAATCTTGATGTTGATGCACAACACACGGTAAACAAAGCGCGGGTCGTAAATCTCTCTGCTGCCAATGAAGTACATTAATCGCACTGTAGAACTAGTGATGGTTCTCCAGTGGGATTCAGTGGGGTTTCTGTTACCTTATCTCCAACGGACCTAGGGGACCCACACTCGAGGTCCGTGGCGTGTGTTAAGCTCCCAACCCAAATGGATGGAAGTGTCAAACGAGTTTTAAAGTACTAGTTTTGATTGAGGGTTCATGTGATGGTGTATGGATGTGTAGAGCTTGACTGATGGTGTTCTGTTGTGGATGAACTCTTCTTGTGTTCTGTTCTGCTTCAGGGGACTATGAGGAAGACAACCTGGACGGCTCGGATGCCCAGCGATGCAAAGAGGTACCTCACTCTTATCCACTTGGTTGTCTAGTAAATGTGCTTTAAGGAGTACCTTTATACAGTCTATGTTTATGGATTTGAATGACTTATTCATTATTAAATCAGTTAAATGTATAATTTATCGAGACACAGGTATCTCTTCCCATGTTTTTTTCATGATGGCAGGGCTGTGTGCTAGTTGGACCCGATGCCTTACAGAACCGAGGCAGGCAGGGAATAAGTGTGACCAGTTTGTACATAACACTGAACATATGTTGCCACACATTATATAACTATCCCCACTGTATGGCCATGGCTCCCATCACCACCAGGCTGTCAAACACATGCTACATTGCGGGCTTATTAAGACCCCGACGTCTGAGTTCAGTCACGTCAAGGGGGACATCAGAGGTGCCAATCTGCCCAGCACCCCTTCCCCTTCAAATCAAATACTTCCCAACTAAGGTTACGTGTTCGCAGAAACAACAGCGGCGCTCTCCCCCCCCGGTGCATCCTGGGTAAAATACCAGGCGGTCGTACATCATAGACGTAGGAGAACAGACGGAAACCTCTGTTTACGTTTAAAAGACCTCTGCGGAATCCACTGGAATGTCGCTCATAAAGCACGGCACTGGTGCACTATTGTTCTGTGGATTGCAGTCGCAGCGTAAGTGGCGGTTTCACCGGGTCCCTCTGCTCTAAGGGCTGCGGTGTGTTGGAACTATTGATTAAGGTGCGGTCCGTTCCACAGGGGTGTTTTTAATTGTTTCCCTGCATTCTCTTCTTTCCTGTAGTCTCAGGGGCCATGTGATTGATAGACGTTCCTCCTCTTTCCAAAGAGACAGCGCCCTCTATTGGTGTGAGAGCTGTAGTACCTCTGCGGGCCACGTGACCTCATATGGTTATTCTGAGCTTCTAGTACTGCCTCATGCTCTGGCTTCACATCAGAAAGGCGTTGTGGTGGCGTTGTCTTCTTGATGCTCTCCTCCTCCCTCTCCTCTCCTCTCTTCTCAACCCGCCCCCCCCCCCCCCCCATCCGTCGTCTGGTGGTCCTCCTACCTCTCCTGGTTACCCTCCACACCCCCCACACACATCCCATCCCCTGCATAGATGAGGAAGACCAAGAGGATCCTTTCAGTCCAGCACTACGACCTGGACCTGGACCCGGACTACTCCATCACCTCCAGGAGGAACTCCTTTAAGGTACCTCCCGGAGTTACTCAGACTGCCCCCCCTCCTGTCAGGTACTGATCACGGCCATATGACCCCCCTCCTGTCGGGTACTTACCAGTGCCATGACCCCCTCCTGTCACGTACCCCTACTATTTCAGGTACAGACTGGCCAAACTCAGGTACAGTTTGGCCTGGCCCCCTGGAGATCCTAAACCTAGCTGACCCCCGCTCTGCGTGACACCACCTGGAGGTCTTTAAGGCGGACCCCCGCTCTGCAGGGGACCACCTGGAGAAAGACCCTACCATGTCCCATGCAGACCCCAGGGCCATCACCTGGGGCCCAGGCCTGGCTGAGGGTCGGGGGTCACTTATTCTTCATTCTGATGAGCAGGTCCATGAAGCACTGTGATCACGCCTCCAACCACACTTGACACGTCTGACGCCTCACTGAGGGAAACCATTGGTGTGAGGACCCTTCTTGACAGCAAAGCATTTGGTTTCATAGAGAGCATGGCCCTAAGAAAACACAGGAAGGGATTTACCAAACATCATCCATGTGGCAATGGATGTACATGATTCTCATAGGAAAACGTTCACATGGTGCGCATTAAAAACAGAGGGAACAAAGGTGAGGGGAGTGCCCACCTTGGAGAGTGAGGGAGGCAACAGCTTAAGGTATCTACACATCAAAGAAGTCCCCCCCACACACACATGCGTGCGCACACACACACACACACACACACACACACACACACACACACACACACACACACACACACACACACACACACACACACACACACACACACACACACACACACACACACACACACACACACACACACACACACACACACACAGAGAAAATTCACATTTGTAAGTCATTTAAACAAGAGCCACTTCCAATGATGACGAAACTGTTAGGCATTTCTGATCTTATGTTGGCTTTTAACTTCCCAGACTTTCTATAGAAGACAATTAGGGTTTTTTCAAAGGGTTTGTATATATTCGTCGGGGGACTTCTGATATGATTTCAGACTGAATGTGTTAAATTCCTGCATCCCGATCTACCAGAGATGCCATACCTACCTTTGCTTTGGTTATGGGTTGTCCTGCTCTTTTCTCCCCAACGTATAGGAATATATCTATTTTTAATGGATTATAGGATTGTGTCCTTAGAGGTTTATACCTTTTTGATACATGCCCTTGTTCCACCAGAACACGTTAGTACAGACTCTGCTGTGCGGCATATGTGCTGACGTTCCAGAATGTGCCTTCTAAAGATATTTATGGTCAGACTCTGACAAAGCAATGGAAAAGTGCTTGAGAGGATCAAACATACTGTTTGATCCTTTGGTGTGTGTGTGTGTGTGTGTGTGTGTGTGTGTGTGTGTGTGTGTGTGTGTGTGTGTGTGTGTGTGTGTGTGTGTGTGTGTGTGTGTGTGTGTGTGTGTGTGTGTGTGTGTGTGTGTGTGTGTGTGTGTGTGTGTGTGTGTGTGTGCGCGCACGTGTGTGATGTTAGCCTGATTAGGGTTTGACCAATGGACTTTATGAAGGGGCTCTTTTTCAGAGTTCAACACCATGTTTGGGTGTCCCCTGCTGAAGGGGGGGATCCAAAACAAGTCTTGAGAAAAAGCAGAAGAGGTCTTGACTCCTTCCAGCGGCGGATAGGAAGGGGTTTAAGATATCTAAGCTCCTTTGATATCTAATCATGATTATACTATTCTATTAATAGAGCAGTTTTGTAGTCACTCAATGAAATATGAGAAAGCTAACCAAAAAGTCCTGTTAAACCGTTAAACCTCCATACTTATGAAGAAGTAGAAAGAGTCTACTGCTCCTCCCCGATCTGCTGGATCACCGATCTTATGTCCCCCCCCCCCCCAAACTGTCCCAGGAGCTGAGGGGCCATGACGTGACATCAGGGGTCGAGGGGGAGTGCGGGGAGCTGGACGAGGCGGACATGAGCTCGGTGATCCAGCAGGTCCTGGAGGGGCAGCGGGACGAACCGCCAAACCACTACAGCAGCGAGGTCCAGCTGGACTTCAGCCGCAGGATCAGCCTTGGACGAGCACCGCACCCAGGTCAGTGTGTGTGTGTGTGGGGGGGGGCACCCAGGTCAGTGGGGGGGGGCGTTCATGTAGACCTCATACAGACCTTCATGCAGACCTTCATGCAGACCTTCATGTAGACCTTCATGTAGACCTTCATGTAGACCTCATGTAGACCTTCATGTAGACCTCATGCAGACCTTCATGCAGACCTCATGCAGACCTTCATGTAGACCTTAATGAAGGTCTTCAGTGTCTAATGATAACTCAAAGGATCCCTTTGCCATGGACTAATCACCCGTCAATATCGACTACCACCACTATTTGACCTCTGACCTCTA
Source organism: Gadus chalcogrammus (assembly GCF_026213295.1). NCBI lineage: Eukaryota > Metazoa > Chordata > Actinopteri > Gadiformes > Gadidae > Gadus > Gadus chalcogrammus. Next base: position 16,118,602 of record NC_079428.1, read on the forward strand.
TGACCTCCGGACCTCTCACCCCTCCCCCACAGACAACATGAGGTACCACGATACCATGACCTCTAAACTCTTTGACCTCTGACCTCTATGACCTCTCCCAACAGACGACATTGTGTACCACGACACCATGACCTCTAACCTCTTTGACCTCTGACCTCTATGAACTCTCCCATCAGACGACATGGTGTGCCCGGACACTCGCTCCGCAGGCCTGCGCCCGGTCTCCCGCCTCAGCCACTCCTCCTGCGGGAGTGGGGGGGGGGCGTACTCGGTCACCAGCTGCCCCCTGGAGCCCTACGACTCGGAGGAGGAGGAGGAGGAGGAAGACCCCCGCTACCTCCTGGACCATCATCATCCTCATCAGCATCTCTCTCATTACCGTGGCGACAGCCCCGTCTACCAGAACAGCCTCGACTCGCCCCAACCTCCGCAGGTTTGACTGCCTTTTCATGACATTATTTATCATTTGTTGATTAATATATATTATTCTATAATAATTATGTATACATTGTTGTCAGGGTCAGCTGGTCACATGGTAACGCTGTTATTGGGTTTCTCCTCCCACTGCAGCCACATGCATGCGCTCATCGTATTGTACGTTAGATCCATGCATCAAAGGAACGCCATGTGTGGTTAATATGACCATACTTATCACCGTTATCATCGTCACCCTCCATACGAGTTGAACAGTTGAACTCCTACTTCAGTTCAGCGCTTACGGAGAAATGTGAATACGAAATACAATTTTGAATATTCTATTTGTGTGACAAGGCTATGCGATCATATAAACGAGTGCCGTGCGTGGGGTGACTGTATGGATAGATAATATCCATATCCATACATACATGACGGTGGCATCTGTCAGCCACGTGCTTAACAGGTGTTTCCTTCACGGCTTGTTCTTACTTCTCTGAGCGCTAGGGAACAGAGTTCAGGCCTGAAGCCAAGCAAGCAGCCATGGCTAATGCGAGGAAATTACTTGTAAGTGATCTCTTGCAAGGGGTGGTGGTTGAGAGAGAGATACAAGGGGAGGGGGAGAGAGGGAAGGATAGATTTAGAGCGAGACATTGAAAATAGCTCTGTCTGAATACTTAGACATGTAGTTGGCTCACATAACATGGCCAGCCTGTTGTCGGCATGTTTGCTTGTGGGTCCTCGACCCCAGAGTTTCGCAAATTATAAACCTTTAGTAATATCTATGTTTCGGTAAGCCCTAGAGTCTTCATTTCCTACACATTCACATCAGAAAACATTACTAGTTAAAGCCAGCTATTGGTAAGACATGCATGCACGCACACAACCCTTTATTTATTAGTATTTGATGTGTCTAATGAATGTGTGTCAACACACACTTTTTACCCTGCACCAAAAGAGTGTGTGTAGGCCTATGGGGCAAAGTTATTCCTGAAGTGGTCCCTCTAGTCTCAGTCAGAAATCTAGTCCATCATGAAATCAAAGGCTGACGTTATCACTCCCAGCTGGAGCGCTGAGCAACTCTCTCACCATCGCTCTACTGCGTCGGGGGAGGATTTACCTCACAGCTGGACCTGATGACAACATGGGAGGCAGCGGAGCAGGATACAGAGAAACATCAGAGCAGCACGATATATATACAAAAAAAAAACATGTTTGAAATAGAAAGAACAGGACATGTGACTCAGCCCAGAGCCAAGGCGCTGACATCTTGGATTGGCTTCGGATTGGCTGTCAGGGTCTCCAGGGCCTCCAGGAAGCCTTGTTCAACTTCTCTAGTGCAGCTTATTAGGTGTCGAGCTTGGTCAGGGCTCACAGCAGTATTGTCCGACTGCCACAATCAAATTATGAGATTTAATATGGATACATGATGTGTATGAAAAAGCTTTGGCAGACATTCAACTTTTTTGCAATGTTCTCAGCCTACATAGAGAATAAAGAACACATAAATTGAAATATATAACAAAAAATTTGAATGTACCTTATTCTTTATGGTCACAAACATTCATTTCTATGGAATTGCACATGTTTTTCTGCTTGTCAAATTGATGTAATGTTGATGATGATTAAAAAATGCTGATTACTACTGCATCATGTTTGAGTATAGTATTCACCGTAGATGAAGACAGCTTAATAGTATTTTCAATGGAGGAACAGTTCTTGAGGTCCGGGCATCCGGTAGCCTCCTTACACAGATTACTGTGTATCCATGTCGGATATGAATGTGTATCAGAAATACGCTCAGCAGTGGCCAAGCATGTCGGGTTCATTTGAGAACATTTTGAAGTAAGAGAGAATAGCATGTTCCTCTACATAATGAAACCATAATTGTCTTCCTCATTAATTACCGGGGCCCATCTGGCGCCGAAGAACACCGCGTTAACCTCAAGTGGAGACAGGGACGGTCTGTCCTGATTTTCCGGGTTCGACTCCCGCTCGTTTAATTTTCTGTTCATTTCCATTTTGGTCTCAGATCAAGGAGCTGAACCGACGGATGTCATTGGTCGAGGGAATTTTGAACAGCTTGGAGCGTAAGGTGGTCTCCCCCAGCGAGCAGGTACAGTGGTTCATCTCCGCCACGTTCACTAACTCACTGCGGTTAAACTCATTCACCACAGTTCAATCATTCAATACTGTTACTGCCTATCCACCTTTCACTCATTCACAATAGTCAGTTCACATAGCCCGTTCATTCAAGCCAGGTCACTTATTAAACACTGTTAACTCATTCACAATCAATGACTCACGATCCATATAGTTTTGTTGTGATTGACAAAGTATGAATCCATAGCTGGACTGTATTGATTGATTATTTCTCTGTCCCTCCTCCTGATGGCCCCCAGCCCAGCCTGGCCCCCCGGGTCCCTGAGTCCCGGCCACCGCCCCCCCCCTCGGTCCCCCCCTTCTCTGAGGACCTGGAGGAGCAGCAGCTGAGACAGAAGCTGGACCAGCTGACGCGAGCCATCAGCGACAACGGCCTGACCTCCGACGAGGAGGAGGACGAGGACGAGGAGGAGGACGACGAGGAGGAGGTGGACGAGGAGGAGCCCTCCATCCCCCGCTGGAGGAGCCATGTGGGGCCGAAGGCTGTGGGGGCCAGTCAGCCGCTCCCCTCCTCCACCTCCACCTCCTCTGTGGAGGTGCAGCTGCTCCAGCCGTCCCACGCTCACAAGGTGAGCCTTTAAGAGCGGGTATTGTTCTCACTTTATTTAATCAGTAACCTTAACGTTGTTATCTCCTTCTAGAGAAATTGGCAGAATATAATGTTACCGACATGATAGACAAAAAAATGGGATCATCCCAAAGTATAACGAGCATTTTCCGAATACTAATATCCCCAATTCCCATTGACTTCACGACTTCACATATTGTACATTATAGGTGTAAGAATGTTCTTGGTTTAATGGCTGACATGTGTTCGCCACCTATCCGGTCTTCAATGAAAGCCTTCATTAATCTCTTCAAAAAAATATCACTTGAAAAATAGACGGCATTAATACAGGGTTTTTCAGCCCCGAGGACACTCAAAGCGCTTATCAATCAGTGCCTCACATTCATCCGTTCATACAGGTAGCTACACCGAACGGCGGTGTCAAAGTTGTAAAAAAGCATTCAGTTTGCTGGGAGCAGTTTTAGGTTCAGGTGCTTTCTCAGGGACACCATAGCAAGGAGATGCTAGGGATCAAACCAGCCAACTTTTTATTGCCAGACAACCCAGTCTATCTCCTGTGCAACTGCTGCCCCAAAACATTACGATTTTGAGTCAAAATTCAGAGCTCAATAAATGTTTTTTTAACTAGCTTTGAATATAATATGTACACAGAATATGTACACCACTACTGTTCAGCCTTGATGAAAGGTTACAATATTAATATAACCTTCTAACAAATTGAATCCTAATAACCATCGCACACAAAAGCTATTTTCATTTCTCTGAAAGGTAAGACATGCTTCTTTGGAACCAATTCATCCTAACACTGTGCCATGTCCTTCATCGGTCTGCACAAAGTACTGATTCCACCCGTACAGTGGGTCAAAGGTCGAGGCCTACGTGTCGAGACAATTGACCTCGCTCCACCTACGAGTGTCCCAACAAGTCTTCTGGATCCTCATGTCTTGCCCTTGGCGAGCTGTTTTTGAACCAAGGTCATCCATTGAATGGCACGTATTGTTCGTACGCTCTCTCCACAGCTCAACCCTCCGACAGAGGGAGCAGAGAGGGGCTCGCGGCCCACGGAGGAGGCCTCCGAGGCGGGCTTCAGGGGCTCCAGCGCCCTGCTCTTTGAGCTGGAGGACAGGGTGGCCCAGGCCGCCGCCAGCGTCCAGACCACCCGGACACAGGTGAGAGCCCCCCGACCTCAAGGGGGGCCGGGGAGCCTTTCCGATACGACATACTACCCAGTTAAACTGGATACCTCTCCTAGGTCTAACATCCATGCTTTTGATTAAACCACTGTATTCATACAAGGCTACAGAGACACAGAGACAATGACCAACAGAGATAGAGTGAGGCCCTAACAACAACGATGTGTTGCGTAGCGGCGGGGACCTAGTGTGCGCGCATGTTTTTTTGTCTATCCGGAGGTTAAAGAACATCTTTTCTTTCCGACCCTCAAGGTTTCGTACATCGAGAACCGCATCGCGGCGCTCGGAGCAGCTGGCATGTCTGTGAACACGGGCAGGAGGAGGGTAAGGGCTGCTTACACACCGTCCATTATGCACCAATATACCAGCAGCGCCAGGAAGAGTCGCACCATTACCCGTACTTCAGATGGTTGATTCAGAAGTAAGATGAGGGATTTGTATATATGCATACAATCCAAGATATTGAACACTGGCGGCCACCTTTGTCATTTGGCTCTCAATTGAATGCTGGTAAGTGAGTTGGAAGCTGCGAGGGGCAGACAATGATAAACAATGTGGTATTATTATGACTGGAAGATGGATCATTGTATCGTGATGTAATAATGAATACAAAAGCTGTACAAGCTGCCTTGGCACTATGAAAGATCTGCTTGTTACATTTAAAAGACTCTCTCTGTCCCTCTCTCTCTGTCTCTCTCTGTCTCTCTCTGTCCCTCTCCCTCTCTCTCTCTCTCTCTCTCTCTCTCTCTCTCTCTCTCTCTCTCTCTCTCTCTCTCTCTCTCTCTCTCTCTCTCTCTCTCTCTCTCTCTCTCTCTCTCTCTCTCTCTCTCTCTCTCTCTCTCTCTCTCTCTTTCTCCCCCCCTCCTCTATCCTCTGGTTAGTCTGCAATCCCAGTTCCAGTGACAAGACGACACTCACAAGGTTTTCCGACGAGTAAGAACATACTCTCTGCTTCCACACACCCCTCAAGGACAAGACATGTCTTCTTCTGTTCAGACTGAAGAATTTCGCCATCCAGCTCCACAAAGATGGTTTTCCTCTTACAAGTTCACAAAAACAATGCAGTTAAAATTGCTGTGACTTTTACACTCACTACTCTCTCTCTCTCTCTCTCTCTCTCTCTCTCTCTCTCTCTCTCTCTCTCTCTCTCTCTCTCTCTCTCTCTCTCTCTCTCTCTCTCTCTCTCTCTCTCTCTCTCTCTCTCTCTCTCTCTCTCTCTCTCTCTCTCTCTCTCTCTCTCTCTCTCTCTCTCTCTCTCTCTCTCTCTCTCTCGCGCCCTCTCGCGCCCTCTCGCGCCCTCTCGCGCCCTCTCCCTCTCTCCCTCTCGCTCCCTCTCTCCCTCTCTCCCTCTCTCCCTCTCTCCCTCTCTCCCTCTCACACACACACACACACACACACACACATGTGCCGATGCGCTTTGTAGGGCCTCAAACGTTATGGTAAATTCAAATGAAGGGGCCATCAAGTTAAGTGTCTTTTATATATTTACACTAGGCAAGGAGCTAGTGATTACGGCTCATTGAGCTTACATCTGCCTATCCCATGGATAGTGCAAAGCTACAATTAAACACTAAGTACAGTTTAGCGCCTTGCTCAAGGGAAAGTCTTCGTTTGATTAGGAAAGCTGTCATTATGTCACTGGATCCTAAATCTTAATGTCTATATATTCAGGGAATTACAAGCTATGTGGATAAGCTACCCTCATGGTAAATACTGGAGAGGTCAAACCAAATGGTGCTGCTGTAGCAGGTCCCAGGGGAAATACACACCGTAACCATCTCTTAAAATGTTCTGTGTCGCAGGAATGACTTAAAGGAGGACTTGTTAAGTTCCAAATTCCTCCTTGTGTGTGTAGGGGTCTTCGCTTGGTTCGCATTTGTTGTCTCATAGCTGCTTCCATTGACTTACAGCGTTACAGTAGACTTGCTCCTGTTCATGTGAGGGGTCGGAGAATACACTTTAATTTACTTTCCAAAGGTGTCGCTTATTCAAAACATGTGCCAGTAGCAACACAACATAATTGTAGTTTCTCTACTGATCATTAGGCTACCTGTGGTACCCCACAGGTTGCACAGAGGGTATCCTCTGAGCAGTGGATCACAGCTAGCCTCATAATCACAGTTCGGAACTTATTGGAAATCTTTGGAAAGAAATCTAAATGTATTTCCATCACATGCACAGAAGATAGGCTACTGTAACCCTGCAAGTCAATGGAAGCCGCTAACAGAAAGCAAATGCTAACTCAGAGTCCCTCAAAACTGAAAACCTTAAGGGTTGCTAATCAAACACCCTTGCCACTAGCCTGGCCATTGCCAGACCAAGCTCAATCGTAGATTGCACATTGGTCTAGGGAGGTTGCTGTCATTATCCTCAGCATAAGAGGCGTAATCAACGGGTGTAGTTCCAATGACGCAATTGGATAGTCCTTCAACCAATCAGACCAACGATCTGGATGACGTACTATGCAGAGTGACAGGTAAAACTCCAGGCAGTTGTCAACAAACAGCAAACCTTTTTTGCAGGTTCTGCAAAAAATGTATATGAAAGTGGAGGGTACATACAGTCTCAGATTTCTTCCTGGTGCCCGCTAGCCTTAATGGTCTGGCTCTATAGTTATCTTTATGGATCTATCTAGTGAATGTTTAGGCCCAAGCACAGCTGAATCCTAACTCTGTGTCTGTATTGAGAAGTGGTAAAACACAAGTTGTTGTGTATTTCAGGCCAGGTGGGCAAGTTTGTGAGAAACTCAATCTACACAGGGTCCCTAACCCAGCGCAACCCTGTGGCTAAGCCCCAGAGAGGGGCACCCTGTGCGGTATGACCTCCCCTAACGCCTGGGTCCTGGAGCAACATGAAGGGTTCACTTCGCCAACAAACATACACCTTTTTCAAAGAAATCTACAGCCTCACTTTGTCCAACAAATACGGAAAAAGTATTTAAATCAGTAATTGACTAAAATCTTTGAGAAGATTTGATGATGAAAATGCTCAAAGTTGTCAAAGAGGACTTATCAAGGCCATGGTGATTTTAGATGTTAAAGTAAGAAATGGGATGTTGGGAAATGGACTCTTCAGTCGGTTGCATAACTTAGTTGTTGGGCTTCTTTCATGACTTAATGAAGTTTCTCTGGTTATGGGGGCTTATGAGTCGTATAGTAAGTAGGTGAACTGCATGAACACTGCTCTGTGGATCTCTACTTGTCCTCTTACCATAGATCCTCTTGCTCAACTCTTCTCTTTCCCAGTCAGCCTTCACAGATTCCTGTTAGAAGGTCGCTCGATTTTATGTGTTTTGTTCACATTCCGAATTCCAGAGTCCTTCAAATCCATGTCTTTTGAATTCCTGATCAACTATAACTCAATCAATCAATCAATCAATCAATCAATCAATCAATCAATCAATCAATCAACCAATCAATCAATTAAAACTGTAAGCTAATCTATTCATCTTTAACTGATCTTGTGCCTCTCTGTATGTTCATGTGTCAGTATCTTTCTAGCATTCTCTCTCTCATTGTATCTCTCTCTCTCTCTCTCTCTCTCTCTCTCTCTTTAGAAACCTGTGATGTCTCCGTGTCAATGAGGAGGAAACTCAGCATTATATGAAAGTGGTTCATCTGGCTGTGATGTGACCGTTTGTCCCGGCTCACATCCATACCGTACGGGTAGCCGTGTGCGGTGCAGTGGCCTTTGACCAGTCGCTCGCTCGTCCGTTCACAGTTACTCTCTTAGTCAAACAAAGTCCACTGTTATGTTATGCTGTTTTGAAGGTTGTATCAGCGATTTTAGGCCGAAACATAAATTATCACATTAATCTTATATTTTCTCACAATCCACTAGCTGGTAGCCCCATAAGCAGGCCGCAAAAAAACGCGTCTCTGTAGGCAGCCTATGCTCAGAGATCGTACACAAAAATAAATGGTACTACCAACACCTCAAAACCAAAATAAATAGTATTCCAACCAATCACCGACAAGGGGTGGGTGTTGTGGGGTTTTGCGCTGTGTTCATGATAGATATTCTGGATGCACGAAACATGGAAAGGAGGGACGAGCTGGCTCTGTTTGTTTGGGATCTCGCTTCAAGTACCAACAGAATTTACATCACACAACATCGCTGATACAATCTTTAATAGAAAAATGCTGATTGTGGATGATTTTATCCATTCCTATTGTTTAAGGAAGAACTCAGTATAAGGCTATCTCATTGACTCCTTATTTAGAAATCAATCACATACTGTAAACCAATCACTTTTCAGAATTTAAATCTCTCTTGGTTTTGTTTTTGTTTAATATTTAGCTGACCAAAAAAATACCAAATACAGAGCTAACACCAAACACAACTTTGTTCATGAACACAATGCAAGTATAATAACAATACCTGTGCTGTAGCATGCTTTCCTGCATATCTATACCAAAGTGATTTTTTTCATACATTTTGTATTGGGAGAAGTTTAGGTTTGTATAATTAAACATGTTAAACATGATTTTGCAGCAGCAATATTGACAGGATATTTAAGAACCTTTATGATATGAACTGTACTATATCCTAAAATGAACGTGATATGTCATCAGAGATTAAAAAAGCAGTCTAAGATGATTTTTCTTTCTGTTTTCTCTGAACACAATGCTTATTATTTGCAAACAATAAATACATTTCAAAAGTATGAATTAGCCTGTCCTTGTCTAGATAAAGGTTTGCATGGTTTGCCTTAGTCTTCATTCAGTGTCCTCAACCTGGCAACCTATGTGAGCTTCAAGTCTGCAGGAAGGGTCATCATGTCATGTACTATATTGTGCTCTGTATGAAAATAAATAATTTGATATTAGATCTTAGATAGAGATATTAGATAGAGTGATAAGAGGCAGCAGAGAGAGAGGTCAAGTTTCCCGAAGCTCCGCTAGGCATTGGAAAAAACTACTTAATTCATCGTTCAGATATACTTTATTTTATTTTATGATCATAATACCTAACAATATATAGTCTGTTTCCGTCGTCCTCCATCGCTCGATTCAACAACACATTTTGGCACTTTTATGACTCCCGGATCAGACCGCAGAAAAGCCTTGGACTTTCCTATCGACAACATGCCTCTGAACTTGGATATCTCAGGCACAGAGACTGGGAAATGCACAGACTGCAGAAAAACTGCAACAGACAGTGGCTTTATTTGAAACGAGACTAGCAGCATTAGAAAAATGCAAAGGACTCCTCCAGGATACAGTGCCGATGGGTGAGTTTGCTGAGCTAACTCAAACAAATACACAACAAGATGATCAAAGCTACACTGTATCCTTCCCGAAGCTGGACAAGAGAGAGACAGTGTCAGCTGCATCTCACTGGCACAGAGTCGGCGCCAAGCCAAAACAACATACCAAAGTGAATCAACAAGTTCACTCAACGCCAAATGCTAAGCTACCCAAAGCTAAAGTTGCATGTATCAGCCGGATTAGCCCGTCACTGAAATTAACCCTGCCGCTGAAGAACCGATTCCTGCCACGTCAAAAGTCCACGAACGCGCCTGCCGCCCATGCACCCTTGAGCCCCGAGATGTGTCCGGACGGACGGTACGGACAGAGATGGAACAAGAACCAGTCGCCACGGAGGAGGCTGCGCATGCGTCTGCCACCGTCACCTCAAGCCAACAAGGGCCCATCTCACAGAAAGCAGATGAACCTGACACTCTGATTATAGGAGACTCAACCATAAAGGATATAACCGGTAAGAAGATCAAAACATGCAACTTCCCATATGGAATGGTTAGTGATATCAACCAGAAACTAGCCACAATCATATTGGAAAACCCCAAAATCTCACAGATTATTGTGCATGCAGGATTTCATGATATTCAAAGAGAACAGTCAGAACTTCTGAAGAGGGATTACTGATCTATTGAACACTGGACAAAATACACATTAACTCATTCATCAGTGGAACCATACCAGCAGTTGACAGGGGAATAAACAGATTCAGTCGTCTACTTGCACTGAATACATGGCTTTCCAGAGTCTGCAATGAAAGAGGAAGGGGCTTTATTGACAATTTCAACTTATTCTGGGGGCGCAAATATCTTTTGAGAGCAGATTGCCTACACCCAAACAGGTTAGGCTCAAAACTGTTAAGGGACAATCTTCTCTTCTCGCTTTCCCACAAATCTCCATGGTCTGACGCACAGGCCACAGTCAGAGCACAGGTTGAGAGGAAGCGAGACTACAGCCTCCCCCACACATCTACTCTGCCACTATCTGACACACAGATAGCAGACAGCCCACAGACCTTGAAGAGAGACAACAGCCCGCCCGACGCCATCAACACTGTGCCTTCCCCCATCGCTGATGCTGGCTTGGCGAGGAACGTCCACCCCCCTCCTCTGCATTCCCCCATCGAGGATGACCTCCAGCCTCATCTCTCCCATAGCCACAACAACAACTCCAGCCCCAATGACTCCTCCCTTTGCGATTTTCCAGCTGAATTTAAGAAACTGGAATATGTTGGCATCAAACTTGCATCTGTGTCAATGACAGCATCGCCAGGTCATGGCCACAGGCTGATAACACCCAAGAGGATGGCGCCCCAGCGCCCCCCCTGTACTGATATAGGTAAAAGGAACTTTGGCTTTGACTCCCTGAAGTACATGAACCACGACATGGAGGAGAAAGGGATTGTTGGCCGCGAATGTATCCCGCTTGAGCCCTGCTTCCCGCCGCCTCGGCAGCGGTCAGCGCTAAACACCGCCTCCTCAAGCCGAGGCGGTGGTCCATCGGCAGCGAGGCTCCGGCGGGAGACGACCGCGGTCAACAATCCCTTTCTCCTCCATGTCGTGGTTCATGCCTACTTCAGGGAGTCAAAGCCAAAGTTCCTTTCCCCCAATTCATTCTCAACCATGGCTGAGATAACCCCCACTACGAGTCTCGTTGTGGAAATACCAGAGACGAGAGTCCGACGTATAACAAGGAAGTGTACAATACTTGCGTTACAGTCCTGGAGCTCTACATCTAAATAATATCATAATACATAGATATCTATATCAAATAATACATATTATCACGGCCAAAAGCTGTGTGCACGTCCAGACGATATAATGAATCACAAAGGACTTCGTCGGGTTCTCCGACGTCTCTGGTTCTTCCACTTCCACATCAATCTGTAGTAGACAGAACCGCGCGCTGCCTGCTGCCTGCTGCCTGCTGCGGTGGTGGTTCGCGGCGGTTCGTGGTGGTGGTGCCTCGAGGCAACCGGCGGCAGGCAGCATGTCGCAGTTCATGTACTTCGATGTCGTTCTGCCATTGCATTCAAAATTCTGTAACTAGCCTGTTACTACGAACTTAGCAACTACCGTACACGGATTAGCATTTAGCACTAGCTCAATCACGACTCCTTCAGAATTTCGGTGGGTGGTTACGAACCAACCAAGTGGGCAGGGCCTTGAATAATAATTTGACAACGCTACGTCACAGTGTCACCTTATCCAGATCGGCTCATTTCTTCTGCCTTTTTCCTTTCATTGGCTATTGCATACAGCAGACAAACTGCATAGATTTCAAACTTACCACCGGTCACAAACTTATTCTGACCTATGTTATTTAACAAACAATAGTAAAAATGTGATTTTAATGGCATGGGCTCTTTAATGTGAGGTCTCTTAATAACAAATCATTTTTAGTTAATGATTTAATTGCCACTTCTAAACTGGATTTTATGTTTTTAACTGAAACATAGCATAGGAACAAAATAACAGTGCACCCGTTTTAATAGAGACAGCTCCTCCCAACTATAACTTTTTTGATGCATGTAGATCTGGAAAAAGAGGTGGAGGGGTTGCTGCTGTATTTAAAAATGTATTTCAGGGGAAACAGATGTTATTTGCACATATTCTGCAAATTTTTTCGATGACTTCACAGAATTACTGTCTAGCATCTCCACAGAATTTGACTGTCTAGTTATAACTGGTGACTTCAATTTTCATACTGATGATTTGAATGACAAGTGTACAAAAAACCTTTTTACCATTTTGGACACATTTGAACTCAACATGTGAAAGAGGCTACTCATTGTAAGGGGCACACTCTAGACCTGGTTATCACAAAGGGCCAAGGGCGTCAGTTTGTTTTTAGAAGTGGTGGGGACAATAACCATAAGCTTGAGTGTGGTCTGAAAAGTGCTGGGTACCCTTATGTAAGCTATTCATCCATTCAACGCTGCATTACAATATGGTCTACAGTGTATTGTCAGGTGTTGAAATTATTCGAATATTCGAATACTGGTTCGGAAAATTAGTATTTGAAGCTTAAATCAGTATTCGGAGCTTCGTTATTTTTTTTTTCTACGTAGGTGACTTTACCAGAGCGAGGGAGGCAAACTATAAGCGTCAGCGACACCAAGCAGAGAAGCGAGAGAGGTGGAGGAAGAATAGATATCTTGTTTCCCTTTACTTTATAACACAACATTAGCGGGATCTCTGGAGGAAAAGTAATACTTAAAACCTTAGATTAGTTGTTTGTTTACGTTCGCTGTACAGCGCCGCGCCAATCAACTGTGACTGGCTTGCTGCAGAGCGTGAGCGTCTGGGAATACCCGGTCAATATAATGGATATAATATGGACACATAAGACAATCAATATTCGGTATTTGTTATGGATTTAACAAATTCCCTGAAAAGATGCACGTTCCAGGATGAATTGAAAAGCTCCCGTAAGGGCTGAGATGACAGAGAACAGCTGATTTGGAACGGAGCAACAGCTGTTCGCTTTCACGGGGAAAAACTAAGGAACTTCAACCTACTTAGGCCTACTAATTAACGTTCAAAAAGCTATTAAATCTTCAACAAAATATGCAGATACTGTCAAAATCGGTTCCAGGGAGTATATAAGGATTATTAATGTTGTTTTTGATGGTGTTTTTTTCTGGAACGAGTATTCGAATATTCGCTCGGAAAAACCAACGAGTATTCGAAGCCTGAAAAATGGCATTCGGGCCAGCCCTATGAAGATCCTATTCGAACAATAAAAGTTGAAAACCACAGTTTGTGTTTTGGCTTGTTTTGCAAAACAGCGTTGGAAACACCAGGGTATTGGCTCGATATATGTAGGCCTGATACTAATACACACAGGACAAAGAACAGTGTTGGCAATTTAACACTTATCTTGACATCGACAGAGTTTACCAGACAAACAATGCCAGACTGTAAAGGGGGTACGAATTGAAACGAGGTACTGAGCATCAGCCTTTTGAAGACGCACAAGGGCTGCTGGTAGCATATGTTATGCTGCATTAAAAAAAGAAAAATACAAGCACCCAGAGGAGAATTGCATCTGCCAAATCCTGACCACCAGTAAACACTTGCGAAGGACCAATGTAGACTTCACTCGTTACAACATCATAAGAAAATTGTCCGCAAATAAAATCCCCTTCAGTTTAGGATAATCACACAGGTTATGCGAGAACATATTTATGTCAGGATAGGCCTACCAGGCTCCAAGTCGTCACATATCTCAATCAGACAAAACCAACTATAACCACATTGGCATAGCAATCGCACCGTGTGTAGCTGCTACTAGCTGCAATCTACATATACAACGCATACTAACTGGAGCACCAACCAGAATCAGATCAAAATCGCTTGGGACCGTTGGTAACCTTTGGCCAGGTCATCACGATTCACGAGCAAACAGAACCAGCAGCAAAGTTTACGTAAACCAATTTCTTACCTTATGTGGCCCTCCACATGCAGGCTAGATGACGTATCCATATCGATATCCAGTGTCACAAACATGCTTTTTATAGGAAGCAAAAGGACCGGCTATTTTCTGAATAAAAATGTCAATTTTGGCTGTCTGTCTTGAAACTTCTCCAGTGCGTTCACCCCAAAATGCAACGGGACGACAAGATGCCATACAAAGTGAACGTATAGACGCGTATCGGGCGAGTATTTTTGATTTGTCGCGCCACACTTTCGCCGTGCACAGGCAAGCGCGTTCACGAGGATTTGTGCCGCGAAAAATTTCAACTTTGACACGAATTTCGCGTGATGACAGCCAATCAGCGTTCAACAGCGTGGCCACTGAGTGACATGTGTAACGTAACAGCCAATCAGCGTTCAACCGTCAAACTCAGCGCAGTGCAGTCCGGGGTGTACTGCAGCATGGAGGAGAAAGTGATTGTTGCCGTTTGCGACTCTCGGAGCTCTATATATAATAGTATATAATATCATATAATTGTATATATAATATCACGGCCAAAAGCTCTGTGTGCCTCCGGATGGCCGTAGCGCAGGGAGCTCATAGGGATTGGGCTTCTCAGGAGTCGGGGTTTGTTTACCGGCGTTGCCATGGGTTCCGGTCTTGTGTGTTCCAACGGTTTATTAGGTAGGCCTATCTAATAAATGATGTCTTCGAGCGCGCCTATCACATGATTTTAGACTCGACGATTTCGGTTGAGTATGTGGGGATTTTAATTTTATTTTATTTTTTTCCCCTTTTTTAAAAGTGGTGGGGACAAAATTCGTTTTTCAAATAGTGGGGGGGACATGTCCCCCCCGTCCCCCCCGTAATCGACGCCTATGCAAAGGGCCTCAATGTTTCTGATCTCTCTGTGACTGATCCTTCCTTGTCTGACCACTTTTGTGTTTTCTTTAACATATATTTTATTCCCGACATACAGACAAAATCAAATACTGTCAAAAAACGGTATATCAATGAAGATTCTAATATACTTTTTAAAAAGGCCATCTCCTGGCTACCACCTCTAAACCCATGTTCTGCTGATGATCTTGTAGAAAACTTTAATTTGAAAAATTTGAAAGTCATAGATGTCATTGCACCTTATAAGGTTAAAACGATTTCTGGAAAGCAAAAGGCACCCTGGAGAAAAGCTGCTTCTGTAACGGCACAGAAAAAAGAATGCAGGAAGGTTGAACGCATCTGGCGTAAAGCAAAACTTCATATTCACCATGATATCTATAAAGAGAGCCTCCGTGCCTACAATTTAGACTTAAAAAATGCTAGAGAAACATTTTTATCCAATATCATTAAAACCAACACTAATAATGCAAAAACCCTATTTGCAACTGTTGACAGACTGACCAACCCCCCAACACAAATTCCACCTGATCTCCATTCCACGCAGAAATACAATGAGTTTGCAGCTTTTTATACTGATGAAATTGAAGGCATCAGACAAGCCATCAATATATCCACTTCAAACAAAAATGTTGGACTACCACCCTGTTCAGGCAAAAGTAACGTGGCAAGGATGGCAAAATCTTGTGGAAACTGTGACACAACTAAAGCCATCCACCTGTTGCCTTGATACTTTACCTACCAACCTCTTTAAGAATGTTTTCGACTGCCTAGCAGTAGACATATTGCAGATAGTTAACAACTCTCTCCAGTCAGGCAATTTCCCAAAAGCTTTGAAAACTGCAGTTATTAAACCCCTTTTAAAAAAGCGGAGCCTAGATGCCTCTATTATTAACAACTACAGACCAATATCAAATCTACCCTTCATGAGTAAAATCATTGAGAAAGTTGTCCTCCAGCAACTTAATCTCTTCCTGGCATCAACTGGTTGCTATGACACCTTCCAATCAGGATTTCGACCCCTGCACAGCACTGAGACCGCCCTTATTAAAGTTGTAAACGACATCCGTCTTAACACAGACTCTGGCAAAACCTCAATACTAATGCTACTTGACCTCAGTGCTGCATTCGAAACTGTAGACCATACATTACTTCTGGACTGGTTAGAAAACTGGGTGGGGCTTTCAGGTACTGTCTTAAATTGGTTCAGGTCCTACCTACAAAATAGGAGCTACTTTGTTTCCATTGGCGACTTTGTATCAGAATCAACCAACGTGACATGTGGAGTCCAACAAGGTTCGATCTTAGGACCCTCTTTATTCAACATTTACATGCTCCCACTTGGGCAAATCATGCAAAATAACAATATTGACCATCATTGCTATGCTGATGACACGCAAATCTATGTATCGCTATCACCAAATGACTATCGGCCCATAGATCTGCTGTGCCAGTGCATTGAGCAAGTGAAAGAGTGGATGTGCCGAAATTTCCTTCAACTAAATGAGGACAAAACAGAGATAATTGTATTTGGTTCTAAAACGGAAAGGCTTAAAGTAACCCAACACCTTCACTCTCTGTCCCTGAAAACCTCAATCAAAGCCAGAAATCTAGGGGTTATCATGGATTCAGATTTACATTTCGAAAGTCACATCAAATCAGTTACAAAATCGGCATATGTTACGTAGGTGGGTTGGCTCATCTTTATTATCGTATTCCGTTCAATGTTAACATCAGGTTGGTATAGGTAGTTATTTTGTATGAGGAATTTAATCCCTTTTCTTTTCCCCCCCCTCTGCTCAGGTACCCCCGCCCCTCCCTGTAGAGTATCCTGCAGGCCCAATGGTGACAACAGCTGAGGGCAATTACAATCAAAAGGGGCGGGTGGATAAAGCCTGTGCTCTCCCACACCACTTGGCTCTAAGCCACGGTTGATACTGGTTGCATCGTGTTTGGGCTTTCATGCCATTGTTTGTAGGCTCTTTAGCCTTCATTATGTTGTCTTGCTGGTCTTGCCCGGCAAGTTAGATTTCCCTGGCGATAGTCATTTGCTTGTGTGGTACTAGTTTGCATTATCAAGCTGAGTAGGTTATTGTTTAGTGCTTGTTTGTCTTACTGTTGTTCCTGTTTTGTTCTCCCTTTCCCTTATCCCTTTCCAGTCACTAAATATTATTATTCACTTTAGAAAACGTGTTTGCTTTGGATCCTTTCTACTACCGGGTCCTGTGCTTTGGCACCTGCTGTACGAGCTGAGGTCACGCCAGCCCTATTCAGTGTAGGCTGTGTACATTTATAGTTTAGTTAAATACATTTGTATGTGACATGGGGGCTCGTCCGGGATTTGAACCCGGGACCTCTCACTTATCAACTTAAAAATGTAGAAAGGCTTAGAGGGCTCATGTCCACCGAAGACTTACAAAAACGTGTACATGCCTTTATCACTAGTAAGTGTCACGGTCTCTCCCACCAGATCCTAGCTTCCGCTAGTTCACTCTGTTTTAGTCTTGTCTGTCCCTGTTTGTCTCTGTCTCAGTGTTTCATGTGCGGGGGCGTGGCCACGCAGTTCAAGCTGTTCCAGCCACGCTGATCACCCGCACCCGACAGTCATTTCTAATCAGGACCCAGCATATCTACCCCAGCCTTCCAAACATTCTTCGCCGGATCGTCAGTTCTACTTACCCTGTTGAGTATCCTCTTGATTCTTCGAGCTCTGTATTCCTGTTTACTCGTGTTCCAGTCTCCGTTCCTAATCCATCTGTCCCCCTACCAGTCATCTCCACCACGTCCATTCTCCAACCCTGCTCTGCTGCCGGAGTTCCATCTGCACCGTGTCGTCGGGTGTGGTTGTCGGCTCGGCTGCCTGCTGACTCCCCCGCCTCCGGTTCGGGCCTCCCGGCACGTGGACCGCCACCACCTGCACCACCTTTAACCATCCGTGTAGCAATAAACCAGTCAATTGCTATCATCCTCGTCTGTGGTGATTTGTGCCGTGCGTTTGGGTCCACCCTGTCTTGAGTCAATAGTACGATCCGGCCAAAACATGGACCCAGCCGACACAGATGACGCAGCGGAGAGCGGTTGGCGTGACGACGCATTGAGGGACGTTTTTCAGCGATCTCTGGCCAATCACCTACGGGATGAGATCGAGTTGCGGGACGAGCCGCCCGATTTAGAGGCGCTCATAACTCTTGCCATGCAATTAGACAATCGCATTCGGGAGCGAAGGAGGGAGAGTGCTGTCCGGATCCCGTCATCCGCTCCCTTCCAGCCCACGACAGCGAGACCTCCGCCGCGGATCACCGATACCTTCCGAGAGTCTCTGAGTCTTCCCGAGCCTGAGCCCATGCAGCTGGGGCGCGCACATGGCACATCTAACCGTGGAGGAGCGCTACCAGCGGCTTCGGTCAGGTTCCTGCATGTATTGCGGGAGGATGGGTCATATCCGCCTCCACTGTCCTCTGCGTCCGGGAAACGGACCGGCTCGGTCGTAATGGGAGTTTACCGATCGAGTTGCATTCCCAATTATGTTAACTCCCGTATCTTGCTCAAGGCCACACTCTCGTGGCGGAACCACTCATTACACCTCTCCGCCTTCGTCGATTCCGGAGCAGACGAGAGTTTTTTAGGTGGCTCGACAGCTGGGAGTAGACATCATTCCACTCGACGTGTCTATGGAGGTGAGTGCTCTCAACGGAATGCACCTGACAAGGATAGAGCATAAGACCGCTCCCTAGTCCCTGCTGCTTTCCGGGAACCATCAGGAGCAAATTTCTTTTCACCTCATTGAATCACCCCAGACTCCTGTGGTCCTGGGTCATCCCTGGCTTCGCCTTCATAACCCCAGTTTGGAGTGGGCCTCCGGTAAGATCTCTGCTTGGAGTACCCATTGCTTATTGAACTGCTTACGTTCCGCCTCAGCACCGGTGGCAGTCGCTCCAGTCTGTTCCGGAACCCCCGGACCTCACGTTGGTGCCCCTGGATTATCACGACTTGGGCCCGGTATTCAGTAAACAACACGCACTATCTCTGCCACCACATCGCCCGTACGATTGTGTTATTGACTTACTTCCTGGTTCCCCTCTCCCTAGCAGCCGCCTATTTAACCTCTCGCGCCCGGAACGAGAGGCCATGGAGGGGTATATCCGGGACTCTCTTGCTGCGGGGCTTATTCGTCCCTCATCCTCACCGGTAGGGGCAGGGTTTTTTTTCGTTGCAAAGAAGGACAAGACCCTTCGTCCCTGCATTGACTATAGTGGACCCAACGATATTTCGGTAAAGAACAAATATTCGTTGCCTCTCATAGACTCAGCCTTTGTTCCTCTGCGGGGCGCTACCGTTTTCACTAAACTGGACCTCCGTAATTCCTACCATTTGGTTCGCATCCGCGAAGGGGACGAATGGAAGACGGGCTTCACTACTCCGTTAGGTCACTTTGAGTACATGGTGATGCCTTTTGGACTTACCAATGCCCCTGCAGTATTTCAGGCCCTGGTCAATGACGTTTTGAGAGACATGCTCCATCAGTTTGTTTTTGTGTACATTGATGACATTCTGATTTTCTCTCGGTCCCTCGCAGAACACAAGCTGCATGTTCGTCAGGTCCTGCAGCGTCTTTTGGAGAATCGGCTGTTTGTCAAGGCGGAGAAATGCGAATTCCATGTGCCATCAGTGGCCTTCCTGGGATTCATCATTGGCCAGGGGAGGCTAGAGATGGACCCAGGGAAGGTAACTGCTGTGACGGATTGGCCTACTCCCACCAATCGTAAGCAGCTCCAGCGTTTCCTGGGATTTGCCAATTTCTACAGACGGTTCATCAGGAACTACAGCCACATCGCCGCACCTCTCACAGGCAGCGCTCACCTCCGTCAAGGTGGCATTCAGATGGACCCCAGAGGCTGCGGCGGCCTTCGGGGTGTTGAAGCGGCGCTTCGTCTCTGCCCCGGTTCTCACGCAGCCCGATGGCAAGCTGCAATTCGTGGTCGAGGTTGACAACCGGACACCGGGGTTGGAGCAGTGTTGTCTCAGCGCTCAGCCATGGACGGTAAGCTTCACCCTTGTGCCTTCCTCTCTCGAGGGCTAACTCCCCCAGAGCGGAACTACGACGTGGGAAATCGGGAGCTCCTCGCCGTCAAGCTCGCGCTGGAGGAGTGGCGTCACTGGCTGGAGGGAGCGGAGTTGCCGTTCATCGTGTGGACGGACCATAAAAACTTTAAATCTGCAAAGCGGCTCAACTCTCGCCAGGCCAGGTGGGCGTTATTTTTTGGTCGGTTTAAGTTCTCTCTTTCTTATCGCCCAGGTTCCCGCAACACCAAGCCGGACACCTTGTCCCGTTTGCACTCCGTGGACGAGGAGTGTTCAGAGTTGGACTCCATCCTACCGCCCACCTGCGTAGTGGCCTCGTTGGTCTGGAAAATCGAGTCCTTGGTGACCCAGGCCCAGGCTCACCAGGCCAATCCGGGGACTGGTCCTCCCGGTTGGTTGTTCGGTCCGGATGCAGTTCGCTCGGACGTTCTGCAGTGGGGTAATTCGTCGAGGCTGGCTTGTCATCCCGGGATCAACCGCACCCTGGCCTTCCTGCACCACCGGTTCTGGTGGCCTACCATGGATCGGGACACGCAGTCTTTCGTCGCCGCATGTGCCACCTAGCAACGCAGCAAGACATCCAACAAACACTGGTCTGGACTGCTTCACCCCCTGCCTATCCCCAGTCGTCCGTGGTCCAACATCGCTCTGGATTTCGTAACCGGTCTCCCTCCATCCAGAGGTAACACCACCAATCTCACCATTATAGATCGGTTTTCGAAGGCAGCCCACTTCGTCGCAGTGCCCGGACTTCCCTCCGCGAGAGAGACCGCAGAACTCATGGTATCCCAGGTTTTCCGCATACACGGCATCCCCGCGGACATCGTCTCGGACCAGGGTCCCCAGTTCATCTCCCAGGTGTGGCGAGCCTTCTGTTTGGCTCTAGGAATCACGGCCAGTCTCTCTTCTGGTTATCATCCACAGACCAACGGTCAGGCGGAGCGGACAAACCAGGAATTGGAAGGCATGCTGCGCTGTGTCACAGCCGCCAATCCCGCCTAATGGAGCCTTCATCTTCCCTGGATGGAGTACGCGCACAATACACACCGTAATGACACTACCGGAATGTCCCCCTTTCTCTGCTCCCTGGGCTACCAGCCCCCGCTGTTTCCCTTGCAGGAGGCAGAGATTGTTGTTCCCTCGGTTCGGGCCCATATCCTACGCTGCCAACGTTAATGGAACAAGGCTCGGGCTGCACTGCTTCGGCAGGCCAACCGCCACCGGACATCGGCGCCTCGATACGTTCCCGGCCAGAAGGTCTGGCTCTCAGCGAAGGACCTCCCGTTGAAGGTAGCCTCTCGGAAGCTCGCGCCCCGGTTTGTTGTTCCTTTTGAGATGGAGGCCATCATTAATCCTTGTGCTGTGCGTCTCCGGCTCCCCCCTTCTCTTCGGGTTCATCCCACTTTTCATGTCTCATTGCTGAAACCTGTCTCCTCCTGTCCTCTGGCGGCCGCTACGCCTGCTCCACCGCCACCGCGCATCATTGACCGTCACCCGGTGTGGACGGTCCGGCGGTTGCTGGATGTCCGCCCTAGGGGGCGCGGATTTCAGTACTTGGTAGAATAAGCCTTCTAGACCACTAAGATCCTCTGAGACCAATCTGTTAATTATCCCCAGAGTAAACACGAAACATGGGAAAGCAGGATTTAGTTATTATGCAACAAATTGCTGGAATAAACTCCCAGAGGATTTAAGACTTGTCCCAACTCTGAGCACCTTTAAAACAAGACTGAAGACTTTTATGTTTGCTTTAGCTTTCTGCTAAATCTTAAATACATTGCACTTTCTAAAAAGCTTTTTTAACTTTGCCTTTATTTTCTATCTTAATATTAAAATGCCTTCTTAACTTTCTATTTTACCCATTTCTTTGCATATGTTTTCTTTTACTTAGCTATATAAATAAAGTTGCCTTGCCTTATATATTTATTCAAGATTCAGTTTAGTTGGTGTAGCATACAATTGAATAACACACTGCTTTGAAACAACTAGATCAATGGCAAAGCTACCAAGTGACATCATCCATACCATTCAGAATTAGTACAACACAAACCTCACCTTGCCTCATTATTCATACACCATTTAAACAATAAACACTGTTCATGAAGGAATTTGGCCGTGACATTTTCTTTCCGATTTCAACATCTGTGGATGCTCTCTGTACATGTCTCATACCCTGACCAAGCAGTCTCTGGAGATCTTCAGTGGAAGTGTCCCCCAGGATCAGGCGCGACAGTACACCTGTCTGAGCTGGGCTGACGACTGTCTTTGACTGTGTGATCTGGAGGGGGACATTGGCTCAACACGGGCCGCTGGGTTTCCATGGCGGTTCTGCAACTGAATGAAAAGACTCCTTCCATTTGATTCCCTTCCCCTTCCATTTTTATTCTTTCAACATAATGAATGTGTTGAATCTGCCTGTCCTAAACATACCTTTGCCACCTGCCACTTGACCACGCCCAGCTCACCTGTTGGGGGAGGGGTGGAGCCTATAAATTGTTTGTGCACACTTTGGCTCGCTTGGCACTCACCACCAGCACGCTCATCCATCCTGTGTGCGTCTCCAATGAACGTGAGTCAATCTATTAATTTGATTTAGCTTTGGTTTATGACCAGATTCCTTTGTTTGTTAGACATGTGCCATGTGCCTTTGTTCATTTATTTAATTATATTATCTTTTTGTTATCCCCTTTATGCAGCACACAAAGATGAGTGAAATTGATGCAAGATAAAGCATCAAATAAACCTGAAGAATAAGAAAATAAACCAAATTGTGTTCCATCAAACCCTGCCTCCTCCCTGCTCTTATTCATGACCCCTACCACTGTCTTCTGACCGAGACACTGCCTGCTCGCCAAACCTCACTCCACCCGAATCCCTATTTACATCAACCTACCTACAGTTCCTACAGAATGGATCTAAAACGTTCTGTACTGGGCATTAGGTACAAAAGCTGTGGAGATTACACAGTGTGTGTGTGTGTGTGCATGTGTGTGTGTCACTACACCTCCAAGTACATTATAAAAGGAGAGAGGACAGCGACCGATGGCTCTCTATGGCACAGATCATCTGGTCCTTGTGCTCGATGCTCCACAAGGCTCCCTCTCTCCCGCTCTAGACTGAGGGAACAGTGAAGACTCCAGGAGCTCTGAAGGTAAGGCCGTTTGGATCTGTATTCCTTATTCACTCAGTGGGATTGGTTCATCAATGACTCTTTAGTTTAATTAGTCCAGCACATTATTCCAGTAATGATTGACAGGTGTAAATAGTCAAGGTTAGCACTTTGAACAAATATTTGCACAAATAAATATAATATTATATCAAATTATATTCCAAAAATATATAAGGTATTTTGATATTCTAATGTCATTTCGAAAAATGAAATATTTGGTGGATTAAGAATTAAATGCAGCTACTGTACTATATTGCATTTACAAATGTTTGCCCAGGGTTGTTGTCTTTTCTACGATTACTCATTTGGCAGACACACTCAGAAGTCCTTAATGGATGTCTGCTCTTGCCGTTGTGCTGTGTTTCAGATTTTTGGAATATTCTGTGGTTTATACGAGCTCTCGAGTGCTGCAATGAGAGGGTGTGTGTTGCTGTTTGCGCTGATGCTAGTTGTGAGACATGGCCTGTGTAAAGACCAAGGACAGACCAGTATCAACTCCTTGGACATCATGAGTAAGTATTCGCTAGTTGGCAGAACTCATTGTTTCCATTCCTCTTAATTTCTCACTCACTCTTTAGTCGTCATTTTAGACCCATTGTTGGAAACAAATACTGTTCCTTATAAATCACATGGAATAAATTATGGCATCATCAAAGTGCAATGTTTTTTTGTTTTTTTACAGTTGGAATCCTACATTGAGTATTTTTAATGTGAATAAAACATACATCTAATAGTTATGTTAATTATATCTATTGTATGCAAATTAATATGAAGAAACAGAAGGCCTATTTCATATTTTTAATTTAGACCTTGAGCTGTAATAATGGATTTTAAATGTCTGAAAGATTGGCATCAATAACCTCCAATAATAAGTAGAAGATCATTTTACTGTAAGTGGTCACAGAGTTCCTAAATTGTGGTTATGAAAACCACCCTTTCTGAAGACAAGTTGTGTTTGGTTATTGTTTCCTGGTGTAGAGCCGGAAATCGACCCGTACTGGTACACGGGCCGGGGCATTCGGCCCGTGGGACGCTTTGGACGCAGAGTGAAGGCCAGGAGGCCTCACATTCACCTGGCGAGGAAGCCTCCCCTTCCCCCATGCAAACTCAGACGCAGCCCGTCTGCAGCCTGCACACACCACTGGCTTTTCCAGTAACGAGGAGCCCTTTTTGTAAATCTTTGTCTCTTCTTCGGTTTTAGTTCATATTTACTTGAAGCTGCTGCTGTAAGTTAAAGAGTTGCAAATAGAGAGACTGCATAAAGATCCAAGATTTTGAAATAAACTAACACTGCTAACACTTCACTCCCTATATAACGTACCATGTAGATGACTACGCTATTCACTATATGAAACACTATAAATACACACATCTACAATATTTGACACAACTTATAATAATGACCAAATAGTGCTAAACTATTGTGTTGTAACCATTGTGAAAAGGTTTGCAATGGTTTATGGGATGAGTAGTCCCTCACTCGTTCACAAAAAATGATCGGCAGTCTTGTACCTTTGTACGGAAGAGGATTAGGGCCACACATAAAAAACAATTAAGTTCTGACTTTAATGTGTGTTCATTTTTTTTATGTGTGGCCCCTATCCTCTTCCGTGCCTTTGCCTTTTCTTCCAAATATTTTATCAAATATATTTGATCAAATATCAAATCAATATTTTATGGTCACGAGTAGCCTGACGGATGATTTGCTTGGTTTCAGGCTTACAACTCTTCATATATTGATTTTACGTAAAGTCAGGGGAGAAAATTAATTAGGCGCCCCAGTTGCGTTTGGCGATGAGGATGACGACTGTTGTTGCATTTCATGCAGCTGTGATCGACAGGCGAGATGTAGTCCATTTACCAATCAGGGAAGATATGGCCACGAAGACGGTCAGAGATGAGCCGGGGGCAGTCTGATATTGCCCTAGAGGGGCAATTGGTGCATTTCACTCTCTTACAGTGGACAATGCCTATTCCATTTCCAGCTCTTAAATCTTTGTTTATTAGTAAACTAAATAACCAACATTTATTCATAGTTTTTTATAGATCTTTGTAAATAATCACATAAAGCCATGACACATTTTGCAATTTACAATAAAAATATATTTACCTTTAAACACTTTTTACTTCAGTTTGCTACTCTGTGCTATACACTGATTAACCTGATTTAATTACAAAACTTCTTGAAAGTCAAAGCCCTATTAAAATAGAATATTTGGTGTTTCCATTGTTGTCCATTGTCATTAAACATGTTGCCTCTACATTTTCTATTTCGTCATTGAAATTGTATTTTCCTCTATATTTACAAAAAATATACCATTATTACATTGATCAAAACAGCAAAGGCCTATGTAGTGTTTCTTTGTGCAAAGCAGCCAAACCCACATGAAATAAAAGTTATTCGACAGTAATAACTATTTTCATTTATTAGGATTGTTTTTTCACTACATCTGTCAGTGTATTTTCCCCTTTATCTCGTATGGTTATCGAAACAATACCTCACTTTTCCACTTTGATTGGGTGAAAAAACCGAAACCAAACCAAAAGCAGCCCGGCGGTCGGGTGACGCCTGTCCTCAAGCTGTTCTGTGAAGTAAAGTCTTCTTCTCGCCATGATTTCTAAACCACTGCACAATAAAATGAGTGAACCATCTGAGAGCGAAAATATCCCATAATAAGGAGCATGCTGGTAATGGGCTGACCTGAGGGAGGAGAGCAGATGTCTGGTGACAGGAGAGGAGTCAGAACTTCTGGAACTAATCTTCTTCCCCTGACGTCCACATCAAATTGTTAATTATATATCCTTCAAGTAACGCTGCAAACAGTCGTGAAAAGTTTCCTAGACAGTTTGAGGAGGACAGATAATTGATCTTCAAAGACACACATTGCAACTCAGTGTAGCTCAAAGATATGTGTCCTTAAAAGGCAGCCATAGCCTTTGCTTTTATTGAAACAAGGAGTTTCTAAAGCATATTAAACCATCTATACCACGGCTCATAAACCCAGGGAATCATTATCTCTGTCTATCTGTGACAGAACTAAGTTTGAACAAATACCTGATGGCCGCAGTGAAAACAGCAACAAGATGCAGGTTTAAGTAACATGAGATGTTTTTACCATGTTGCCTTCTGAAGGTCATATCTATGTCCGAATACGTGGACCTATGGAAACTGGGGGTCCTTTTGAACAGAATATTGGTGAAATAAGTTCTCATCCATTCAATCATTCTAGAAAGAAAAGATGTGTGGACAGATTCCCTCTCACACACGGACTACACACTACACTACACAACACTACACTACACTACACTACACTACACACACACACACACACACACACACACACACACACACACACACACACACACACACACACACACACACACACACACACACACACACACAGTGCAGGGTGCACTGTGTGTTGGTAACAGTTGGAGAGAACTCTGAGTCTGCTTTAAGGTAATTGGTATCAGCTCAACATCTGGACAGGAACAGGAAAACGATTTTTTATCCCAAATGGCAGAGAGAAAGAGGGAGGGAGGGAGGGGGAGAGAGAGAGAGAGAGAGAGAGAGAGAGAGAGAGAGAGAGAGAGAGTGAGAGAGAGAGAGAGAGAGAGAGAGAGAGAGAGAGAGAGAGAGAGAGAGAGAGAGAGAGAGAGAGAGAGAGAGAGAGAGAGTAGTGAGTGTAAAAGTCACAGCAATTTTAACTGCATTGTTTTTGTGAACTTGTAAGAGGAAAACCATCTTTGTGGAGCTGGATGGCGAAATTCTTTAGTCTGAACAGAAGAAGACATGTCTTGTCCTTGAGGGGTGTGTGGAAGCAGAGAGTATGTTCTTACTTGTCGGAAAACCTTGTGAGTGTCGTCTTGTCACTGGAACTGGGATTGCAGACTAACCAGAGGATAGAGGAGAGAGAGAGAGAGAGAGAGAGAGAGAGAGAGAGAGAGAGAGAGAGAGAGAGAGCGAGAGAGAGAGAGAGAGAGAGAGAGAGAGAGAGAGAGAGAGAGAGAGAGAGAGAGAGAGAGAGAGAGAGAGAGTGAGTGAGTGAGTGAGTGAGTGAGTGAGTGAGTGAGTGAGGGAGTGAGAGAGGGAGAAGCAGAGTTAGGAGGAGGTCAGATCCAGGCCTTTGGGCAGCAGGAGGTAAAGATGTTGTTTCGCTACAACTCCACCAGGGGACTCCCCTCCCAGTCTGTGAGTGCCCCCCAGCATGCTGTTCACCCTGTTGGCTGGGGACACAGAGAATTACATAGACCCACAACCACATTAACAGACATGCACCCCCCCTCCTTTACACACACACACACACATGCATGGACACGCAGGCATGCCCACACAGACACACAAAAAACATGCACAAACACAGACACACAGACACACACACACACACACACACACACACACACACACACACACACACACACACACACACACACACACACACACACACACACACACACACACACACACACACACACACACACACACACACACACGTGTTCACAGAATCAATGACAGGTAGGCTAGGCATCATGGTGGATTGATATCACTAAAGGGAGGTTGATTGGGTAGTCACTCACGGTGACGGGAAAAGCAAACCGAATCAGAACGGGGCAATTGCTCTGTTGCTAGTTTAGCCACTTTTTAGAGTTTAACACGGTTTTAAACTCAAGAAGTCACGTGACGTCTTAATCTCCATTGCTGTGTCTTATGTACTTGTGGTTTACAGTTTTTTCCTATCGTTTTATGCAATTTACCTAAACCATGTTCACATTCCCTAAACACTTCACACAGTGAGCATACCAGTAGACCATGTGAACCAAACTGTGGTTACTTGCCCCTATGCTAAGATACAAATGCTGGCAATGACGCCTTCTTCCAAATTTCATGGATACCTGCCCCAGTCAATGTTCACTACCGGCAAAACGCTGTGGAACTACAGCATATTTTACCAATGTTTAGATACTCTGTTCAAAACAGTGAACTTTCTGTTCAAAACCTAACTTATCAGTAATTTAGATCACTGTAGATGGAAAGATGCTGCATTTGGACAGACAAATTAAGTTACATGTTTGAATGAGAAAAAATATTTAGTTTATAGTTTATTTATTTTATTTTACAGTAATTTCGATTTTTTTCCCCCTGTGCACCATAGTTCTTGGTGAATTGGCATGGAATTACTTTTTTTACGTAAAAGCAACACTACATACAATGATCTGTACAAAACACAGAGGATAAGTTTTGCAATGCAAAACACCTGGTGGTCATTTCAGCTAAAGACCTACTCAGCTAAAGACCTACTCAGGTGTTTTACATGTAATTTGTGCCTCGTTGAAAAAGGGCCTTCTTTGGCATTTGCTTTGGACTTCTTTACGTAGTTCGTTGGTATAGGAAAATGGATGCAGCAAGAGCAAGAGCAAGAGGCAGAGGCAGAGGAAGAGGAAGAGGTAGAGGAAGAGGAAGAGGAAGAGGTGGAGGTGAAGGTGAAGGTGGAGGTGGAGGTGGAGGTGAAGGTGGAGGTGGAGGTGGAGGTGAAGGTGGAGGTGGAGGTGGAGGTGAAGGTGGAGTAGGAGGAAGAGGAAGAGGTAGAGGAAGAGGAAGAGGTAGAGGAAGAGGGAGAGGTAGAGGAAGAGGGAGAGGTAGAGGAAGAGGGAGAGGGAGAGGAGCAGCAGCAGCAAGGACAGTTGTATCTGATGAAATCAGAGCAACTGTCATCGACCATGTAATCAATCATGGTCTGTCCATGAGGGAAGCTGGTCTGAGGGTTCAGCCGAACTTGCCAAGATCAACGGTGGCATCAATCGTGAGGGTTTTCACACAAACTAACAGGTACTATACAGTATTTACAGCATTCTGACTGTTGTGTTTGTGATTTGTTTCTGGATCATATATTACGTACTTACTGTATGTAATTTGCATTACAAAAACTGAAAATTGTTATTCTCAGTTTCTCATAAAACACTTACAGTATTTACTGTATTTACAATTACAGTACATTTACCACACTCAATTGTGACATCTTTTGTGGAAGGTAAACCGACATATGAACACTGTCAGCAGATACTTGGCTTGGATTGTCATACTGTAACATTACAAACTTTATTACTGTAGTCCAAAGAAGTGTTTGTCTGTGTTTTTTCTCTTTTTTTCAATGCAACACTA
Organism: Gadus chalcogrammus; assembly: GCF_026213295.1. Classification (NCBI taxonomy): domain Eukaryota; kingdom Metazoa; phylum Chordata; class Actinopteri; order Gadiformes; family Gadidae; genus Gadus; species Gadus chalcogrammus. The sequence continues at coordinate 16,147,928 of NC_079428.1, forward strand.
CAGGAAATCTATGCCAAACTGGAGGACACAGCAACATTTTATATATGCAATTGGCAATGCTTCAAGATGTTAGTGTTTTTTAGGTCATAGTGTTCTGAGAGGAAACATGTGTTAAGTTATGGCAGCATTGTTTGTGGTGTGGTTGTTGTAGTGCATTTTGCACCAAAGGTTAACAGATATGCAGAGGTGTGTGTCTCTAAAGCCCACTGTGTTAAGTGACAGGGAAAAGTGACCATAGTATGGGTACATGACCGAAAACGATAGGAAAAAACTGTAACCTGCAGCTGCGTTTTACCTTGATCTCAATTGCTGTGTCTTCAGAGAAATTCACATCAGACACTAGAGGGCATATTTTGTGCGAGTTAGTCTAATCTCGAAACTGACGTGGTTTTAGAGGAGACTAAACCAGTTTGCAGGATGAAACAAGGCTCCATCATAACCGACACACACACACACACACACACACACACACACACACACACACACACACACACACACACACACACACACACACACACACACACACACACACACACACACACACACACACACACACACACACACACACACACACACACGCACGCACGCACACACACACACACACACAGAATTAGTTTTATGAATTATTATTAATAGGTATGATACACTTACACTTATTACACCAGATAGGCCTTCAGTACAATACAGGCTACAATATAGGAGTTGCTTAGAGTGCCCAACTAAAACTCTACAAAGAAGTGATCATTTGTATGTAAAAAAAAAAAAAGAACGCACAGAGGTTCGTTCCATTCAACGAAACATAAAAAGGTCCATGCTTAACTAAAATGGTTAGCAACAATGGCTTGGCGAAATGCACTTCCAATTTTTGCTCCTTGTTGTAGTTCTCTGTCCGCGCCATGTTCATCGACATGATCTTAACTCTCTTTCTCAGAGAATTTATAGGCGTGACATTACCCTAATTACTCATATAGGCCTATAAGTTTGTCTTCAATTAATTAAGTAATCACGTTTGCATGCACACACCAAGAGAAAACAATAACAAGTAATTGATTGACGTAGGTGAGGGCAGATTCCAGACTCAGATTTCCACAAAAAGTAGCCTAGACTATTTCATAATATATGTCAACATTATTAGCGTTTTTATTTATAAGGCCTATAGTTTTATTCTATTAAAGTTCACTTTACATTCCCATTAAGTTTTTGGTGGTAATTATAGCACAAAATGCTTCCACCATTAAGTTAAGACTGCATCTGCTGGGGTATACTAGAAATCTGAGAACTTCCGGTTTCCAAGCAGTTTAAACCGAGTCAGCTAGGAATCAGCTGATCCTGTACGAGTCGTTACACACTGCAATCACGTCCTGTTAAACTCCAAAACCTCCGTTTTAAGGAGTACGGTTTTAAAGCGCAGCAATGCTAACTGACAGAGCAATTGGCCCTATATATTTAACTGTTGTTGGGTTTAACAGTCTAAAGTGCATTTTTAATAACGATACCGAACAACGTGGTCATGTTATTCTAATGAATGAGTCAACTACTTTGTACAATGCGTGCTTAGTAATAGGTTGTTAGGAGTAATTAGTCACTTGAAATATTTTTTTTTGTGGATATAACTATCCCAATTTTTGTTATAATTCATTATTCTGGCTATAATGGTTATCGGAGCTGTACCATTTGTAACTGCTGCCCTCTAGTAATAGAAAAGTACATTTCACGTCTCACTGACCTTTTTTTTTTTTTTTTTTTAGGTGAGTGACATGACAATTTAAGTGTTCACATAAGACAGAACGGACGAGAAAAAAACATAGAGGAGGTCGTTGCATATTTTTACATTGTTGTTGATAGGCTGTGTGTGTGTGTGTGTGTGTGTGTGTGTGTGTGTGTGTGTGTGTGTGTGTGTGTGTGTGTGTGTGTGTGTGTGTGTGTGTGTGTGTGTGTGTGTGTGTGTGTGTGTGTGTGTGTGCCTCTAGAAAAAAAGAATATATATATATATAGAAATGAAAAATTAGAAGAGAAAATATCAAAACATACATGTATATAATAAAATATAAAAAAATATAAATTTGTTTTTGTATGGGGTGTAAATGGGTTGTAAATATATTCAAGGTTTCCTTAAAAATCCGTGTATGGTTCGTTCTTTGAATATTCCGATTTAAAACCAAATCAGAAAAACCAAATAACAGAGTCGTTCTTTGGTTTTTCTGATTTGGTTTTGAAACGGAAAAAGGGCAAAAGGAATAAACAAATAAACGGCATTTCATTTGTGTTTGTGTTTTGTTTGTTGGTTTTTTAAACCCGAAACAGAAAAACAAAAAAAGCAATCTGGTGCACCGAAGTGCTCCGTTATGACGGTGAGGAGGTTCTGTGTGGAGCACAACCTTCGAAGAAGAAATCTAGTTCCTTTCTTCTTCTATGTAGCCTATTGTACAATATGTAGGCTACTTATCATTTAGATGTATTTTAATGTTTTATGACCAGCTAGGTTTCTTAGTAAACAGCCACCTGGAATATCATGGCGATCTTCTCCACGGTCATATCGTCCACTCGCAGACTAAAGTCCCGTGCCCACTACATCCGTCCGTTGACTGATCCCCATTGACTTTCAATGGGGACGGACGCGCAATGCCTTGTGGATCCGTCCGTTCCGTTGGAGCCGTCGGCTCAGTCATGGCTCAGTCAAAAAGTTGAAAAATGTTCAAATTCTTCGGCAGCAAACGGATCCGTCATCCAATCAGATCGCGTATGCAAATGTAAGCACTGTGACGCGAATCGGGCTCTGACGATACTGGAAAGCGGGATAGCGGGTCATCTTGCATCGCAACAAGCAGGAAGTAGCGGGAAGAACCCGGCGAAGCGATTTGATTGGCTGACGGATGCCTCTGCAAAGACTACTCCCCCATCAGTCAGCCACGCCTTCCCAAATCAGTCGACGGACGCATGTAGTGGGCATGCAGGGTAAAGTCCCGTGCCCACTACCTCCGTCCGTTGACTGATCCCCATTGACTTTGAATGGGGACGGACGCCCAATGCATTGTGGATCCGTCCGTTCCGTTGGAGCCTTCGGCTCACCCTACATGCCCACTACATGCGTCCGTTGACTGATGTGGGAAGGCGTGGCTGACTGATGGGGGAGTAGTCTTTGCAGATGCATCCGTCAGCCAATCAAATCGGTTCGCCGGGTTCTTCCCGTTTCTTCCTGCTTGTTGCCAGGCAAGATGACCCGCTTTCCCGCTTTCCAGTATCGTCAGAGCCCGAGTTGCGTCACAGTGCTTACATTTGCATACGTGATCTGATTGGATGATGGATCCGTCGCTGCCAAAAAAGTTGAACATTTTTCAACTTTTTGACTGAGCCATGACTGAGCCGACGGCTCCAACGGAACGGACGGATCCACAATGCATTGCGCGTCCGTCCCCATTGAAAGTCAATGGGGATCAGTCGACGGACGCATGTAGTGGGCACGGGGTGTCACCCTACATGCCCACTACATGCGTCCGTTGACTGATGTGGGAAGGCGTGGCTGACTGATGGGGGAGTAGTCTTTGCAGATGCATCCGAAAGCCAATCAAATCGCTTCGCCGGGTTCTTCCCGCTACTTCCTGCTTGTTGCGAGGCAAGATTACCCGGTTTCCCGCTTTCCAGTATCGTCAGAGCCCGAGTCGCGTCACAGGGCTTAAATTTGCATACGCGATCTGATTGGATGACGGATCCGTCGCTGCCGAAAAAGTTGAACATTTTCAACTTTTTGACTGAGCCATGACTGAGCCGACGGCTCCAACTGAACGGACGGATCCACAATGCATTGCGCATCCGTCCCCATTGAAAGGCAATGGGGATCAGTCGACGGACGCATGTAATGGGCACGGGGCGTCAGTCAAAAAGTTGAAAAATGTTCAACTTTTTCGACAGCGACGGATCCGTCATCCAATCAGATTGCGTATGCAAATTTAAGCACTGTGACGCGACTCGGGCTCTGACGATACTGGAAAGAGGGAAAGCGGGTCATCTTGCATAGCAACAAACAGGAAGAAGCGGGAAGAACCCGGCGAAGCGATTTGATTGGCTGACGGATGCCTCTGCAAAGACTACTCCCCCATCAGTCAGCAGCGCCTTCCCACGTCCGTTGACTGACGGAGGTAGTGGGCATGTTGACTGAGCCGACGGCTCCAACGGAACGGACGGATCCACAATGCATTGCGCGTCCGTCCCCATTGAAAGTCAATGGGGATCAGTCGACGGACGCATGTAGTGGGCACGGGGCGTAACCCTACATGCCCACTACATGCGTCCGTCGACTGATGTGGGAAGGCGTGGCTGACTGATGGGGGAGTAGTCTTTGCAGAGGCATCCGTCAGCCAATCAAATCGCTTCGCCGGGTTCTTCCCGCTACTTCCTGCTTGTTGGGATGCAAGATGACCCGCTTTCCCGCTTTCCAGTATCGTCAGAGCCCGAGTCGCGTCACAGTGCTTAAATTTGCATACGTGATCTGATTGGATGACGGATCCGTCGTTGCCGAAAAAGTTGAAAATTTTTCAACTTTTTGACTGAGCCATGACTGAGCCGACGGCTCCAACGGAACGGACGGATCCACAGTGCATTGCGCGTCCGTCCCCATTGAAAGTCAATGGGGATCAGTCGACGGACGCATGTAGTGGGCACGGGGCGTAAGCCGCCGGCTCCCATGCACGGAAAACAATAAAGCCGGCCATTGTAGTATGCGAGACTCAATGGAAAGTTTGAAACGTCTTTATATGTATTTTTTTAAAACCATGTGCCCTTTTCCCGGCATTGTGGTTTTATCTAAATATCACACAAACAAAACAAGCAACTGGATTATTCAGTATTTCCGTTTTGATTTAAAAAACAGAAAAATGCCGTTTATTTGTTTATTCCTTTTGCCCTTTTTCCGTTTCAAAACCAAATCAGAAAAACCAAAAACCGACTCTGTTATTTTGTTTTTCTGATTTTGTTTTAAATCGGAATATTCAAAGAACGAACCATACACAGATTATTAAAGGCTGATATATTCTTTTTCATGTCGGCTGTAATTCTTTCTATTGAGATGTATTCTATGATTAAGTTGATCCAGTGGATGATATGGCCGTTTTTTGGGGATTTCCAGTTTAGAAAGATTATTTTCTTGGCGATAGTTAGAGAGATGAGTAATGGGTTGTTATATTTGGTTGGAATGGTTACTTGAGATTGATCTCCGAGCAAGCATAGCTTTGGGGAAAGTGGGATGCTGCAGCTCAAGATAGATTAAAGTTTTTCTGTGACTGCCTTCCAAAGTGAATATACTGGTTCGCAGTCCCAAGTGGCATGCAAATAATCATCTGTGCCACCAAGAGTACATTGTGAACCAATATCTGTATTGATTAATCCCATTTTGTGCATTCTCCTTTGGGTGAAGTGCGTTCTGTGAATGGTTTTATATTGTATAAGCTGCAAGTTTGTGTTAGCGGTCATTGAGAAAATGTTTTTATTGATCTGTGTCCAGAAGTCGGGGTTGTGAGGAAGGTCCAAGACTCTTTCCCATTTCATGTTTGGAAGTGTTATAGAAGTATCTGATATGGATATGAGTTTATAAGGTTTTGAGATAATATTTTTTGAGTTGGTAATTTTAATAATTTCATCACTTGATTCTGATGACAGAAGTGTATTGTTAGTTATATTGATTTTGGATTTGATTATGGATTTTAGTTGTTGATAGTGAAGGAATTGGTCCTTCTCCACCCCGTACTTCTGGATTAGTGAGTTAAATGATATGAATTGGTTATTTTGAAATAAATGATTGAGGTGGGTGATTCCCTTTTTTTACCATGATGGAAAGTATATAGGGGTGTTGTGCTGCAAGAAGTCCGGATTGTGCCAGATTGGGGTGTATATGCATGGTACTAGTTGTAATTTCATGATTTTATGTGTTTTCCACCAGGCTGTCAGAGGTGAGGAGATTGTGATATTCTTGTATTAGTCCAGTTTTTGGATTGATTGAGGTATGAACGGTAGGTCTGCAAGAGATGTTGTTGTACATAATTGTTTTTCTAATTCTATCCATGAGTTATGGTAATTGTCCTTTTGAGTCCATTTATATAGGCCTAGGTATTGCAGTTCATTTGACAGGAAATAGTGGAGAAAGTTTGGTGCTTCGAGGCCGCCTTGGGATTTTCCTTTTTGTAATGTTGAATGCGAGATCCTGGGTTTTTTGTTTTTCCAATAAAATTGAGTTGTTAGTGTGTCCAGTGTTTGAAACCATTTGTTAGTGAGTGATGGGGAGTAGTGAAAATAAATAATTAATCTGGCATAAAGATTTCATTTTAACTGTTGCAATACGTCCAATGAGAGTGAGGGGTAATTTGGTCCAACGTTTGAAATCAGCTTTTATGTGTTTTAGTAGAGGGGAGTAATTGAGGGAAAATAACTCTGACAGCCTGGAGGAAATAGTGATACCTAGATATTTCATATTGCCAGTGTTAAATGAGGGAGAGATATTTTGAGCTGCAGCATCCCATCGGTCTTCAGATAAGGATAAGAGATGGTTGATTTTTTCCAGTTGATTGTATAGTGAGAGGTTGAGGAAAATTAGTTTTTTTTTAAGTATAATAATAAATCATCTCCATAAAGACTAAGTTTGTGTTCTGAGTTATCATTCATAATGCCTTCAATTTTATTGTTTTGTCGTATTGCTGCAGCCAATGGTTCAATAAAGATAGCAAATAATGATGGGGAGAGTGGGCATCCTTGCCTGGTTCCTTGGTGAAGTGTGAAACTTGGTGAGGTTATCCCATTTGTGACTATTGTGGCTCTAGGTGAGGTGTACAATGTTTTTATCCAGTGGATGAACGACACTCCAAATCCAAATTTGTGCAGGGTGTTAAATAGAAAGGTCCAGTTTATTTTGTCAAATGCTTTTTCTGCGTCTAGTGATACAATTATGGTTTTGTCTTGTTTTTTTTGTGATATATTAATTAAGTTGAAGGGTTTTGGGATGTAGTCTGAAGCATGTCTATTTTTGATAAAGCCAGACTGGTCAGAGTGGATTAGCAGTGGGGTGACCGTTTGTATTCTTGTTGCTATTGCTTTTGTAATGATTTTCAGGTCTGTGTTAATCAGTGAGAGGGGTTGATAGCCTGAGGGGTGGGTAGGGTCTTCATTTGGTTTTAATATTATGGTGATTATGGCAGTGTTCATATGTGTGGGTATAGTGGAGGAGGTCTTTATTTCCATGGTTACTCTGTAAAAGAGTGGTGACAATGTATTCTAGATGTGTGTGTAAAATTCGGCAGGAAATCCGTCAGGTCCGGTTGATTTTTGGTTTGGCATTTTGTTGAGAGCTTTATGTAGTTCTTCTGAGGTAAGGTGTGTGTCTAAAAAGTTGTCCTGTTCTATAGATAGTAGGTTGAGGTTGTTTAGGAAGAGGTCTGTTTCTAATTGGCTGGGACTGTGATCTGAGGAGTAAAGATTGTTGTAAAAATCATGAAATACTTTAAGTCCTGTTAGTTATTTGTGATTATACCTGTTGTAGTATCGAGAATGGATGGAATTATTGCCTTTTCTTTTTTTAAATTGTAGTAGATTTGCCAGATATTTACTTGATTTATTGCTGTCCTGGACATTTTCATATTTAAGCTGCTGGATAATAAACTATGTTTTTTTGTGAATGTAATTGTTTCTAGTTAGGTTTTAAGTAGTCAAAGTTAATTTTGTGTTTGTTCGTTTTGGTTGTTGGAATACTGAGATGTTAAGTGTTTGATTTTCTCTTCTAAGGTAATTTCTTCTTTTAGTTGCTGCTTTTTCTTTTATGATGAATATGATATTATTGCTCCTCTTATAACTGCTTTACCAGTTTCCCATAAAAGTGATGGGGAGATTTCTGGATAGTCGTTCATTTCCAGGAAGAGTGCCCACTCTTTTTTTATCATAGAAATAAAGTCTGGATCTTCTAATAGGGATGTATTAAAGCGCCATCTTGTCGGAGATCTAACATGCAGTTGGATGTTTAATGAGAGGGCGACGGGAGCATGGTCACTTATTGTGATTGGGTGAATTTTGTTGTCTTGGATGTATTGGGAGAGTGAGTTGCTTATAAGAAAAAAGTCAATTCTGGAGGAGGATCGATGGACGGAGGAGCAGTATGAATATTCTCTTGATGATGGGTTTTGCATTCTCCAACTATCGCCAAGTCCACAATCAATCATGTATTGTTTTATTACTTCGGTGGAGTGCCAGTTTCTTAGGTTACCAGATGTGCTTGACCGGTCGATTGTAGGGTGGATGACTGAATGTGTATTGAAATCTCCAGCTATTATGTTTGCCTCTCCTGGAACCGTCACCTTATCGTGGTGGAGAGGTTTGCGTGTCCCTGTGAACCTGAGGGCTGTGTTGTCTGGAGCCTTGTGCTCCTGGTAGGGTCTCTCATGGCAGAGTGGTCTCAGGTGAGGGGCCAGACTAAGAATGGTTCAAAAACCTCAATGAATAACAGAAGAAGAGGAGATGTGACCCGGCCCGGAGGAAGCCCGGGGCCCCCGTCTGGAGCCAGGCCCAGACGGAGGGCTCGATGGCGAGCGCCTGGTGGCCGGGTTTGCCACGGAGCCCGGTCGGGCATAGCCCGAACAAACTACGTGGCACCCCCCCTCTCTTCATCCCATGGGCCCACACCTGTGGGAAGACCCGTTGGGGTCGGTTGCGCAGCCACTTGGGTGGCAGCGAAGGTCAGGGGTCTCTACGGACCAGACCCGGGCGCCAGAAGCTGGCTCTGGGGACGTGGACCGTCACCTCGCTGTGGGGAAAGGAACCGGAGCTTGTGAGGGAGGTGGAGCGCTATCAGTTAGATCTGGTGGGGCTTACCTCCACGCACAGTCTCAGCTCTGGTACCGTACTCCTGGATAGGGGTTGGACTCGGTTGTGGGGATACTCATAAATCCCCGGCTGAGCGCCGCGTGTTGGAGTTTACCCCGGTAGACGAGAGGGTCGCCTCCCTACGCCTAAGGGTTGTAGGGGGGAAAACTCTGACTGTTTTTTGTGCGTATGCACCAAACAGCAGTTCAGAGTACTCTGCCTTCTTGGAGACCCTGAATGGAGTCCTGTATGCGGCTCCAGTAGGGGATTCCGTATTTCTGCTGGGAGACTTCAACGCCCACGTGGGCAACGATGGAGACACGTGGAGAGGCGTGGTGGGGCGGAACGGCCTCCCTGATCTAAACCCGAGCGGTTGTTTGTTATTGGACTTCTTTGCTAGTCATGGATTATCCATAACGAACACCATGTTCGAACATAAGGGTGCTCATAAGTGTACCTGGTACCAGAGTACCCTAGGCCGAAGATCGATGATCGATTTTCGATTTTCATCTGATCTGAGGCCGCATGTTTTGGACACTCGGGTTAAGAGAGGGGCGGATAGACCTGGTAAGCCCAAACGAGTAGTGCGGGTGAATTGGGAACGTCTGGAGGAGGCCCCCTTCCTAGGTATCTTCAACTCACACCTCCGGCTGAGTTTTTCTGGAATTCCTGTGGAGGTTGGGGGCATTGAGCCGGAGTGGGCGGTGTTCAAAGCCTCCATTGCTGAAGCGGCGGCGGCTAGCTGTGGCCTCAGGGTCTTAGGCTCCTCAAGGGGCGGTAACCCTCGGACACCGTGGTGGATACCGGTGGTCAGGGAAGCCGTCCGATTGAAGAAGGAGGCCTTCCGGGATATGATATCCTGGAGGACTCCTGAGGGCTGCAGGGTACCGACAGGCTCGAAGGGCTGCAGCTGCTGCCATGTCGGAGGCTAAGCAGCGGGTGTGGGAGAAGTTCGGAGAGGCCATGGAGAAGGACTTTTGGTCGGCACCAAAGTGTTTCTGGAAGACTATCCGGCACCTCAGGAGGGGGAAACAGGGAACCATCCAAGCTGTGTACAGTAAGGATGGGACTCTGTTGACCTCAACTGAGGAGATCGTCGGACGTTGGAAGGAACACTTTGAGGAACTCCTGAATCCTGAATCACGCCCTCTATGTTGGAGGCAGAGCTCGAGGTTGATGGTTTTTCGTCGTCAATTTCCCTGGTGGAGGTCACTGAGGTAGTCAAACATCTCCGCAGTGGCAAAGCCCCAGGAATTGATGAGATCCAGCCAGAAATGCTAAAGGCTCTGGGTGTTGAGGGGCTTTCATGGTTGACACGCCTATTCAACATCGCGTGGGAGTCGGGTACAATGCCAAAGAAGTGGCAAACCGGGGTGGTGGTTCCCCTGTTCAAAAAGGGGGACCAGATAGTGTGTGCCAATTACCGGGGTATCACACTTCTCAGCCTCCCTGGTAAAGTCTACTCCAAGGTGCTGGAAAGGAGGGTTCGGCCGATCGTCAAACCTCAGATGGAAGAGGAACAATGCGGTTTTCGCCCCGGACGTGGAACTACGGACCAGCTCTTCACTCTCGCAAGGATCTTGGAGGGGGCCTGGGAGTATGCCCATCTGGTCTACATGTGTTCTGTGGATCTGGAGAAGGCGTATGACCGGGTCCCCCGGTAGAAACTGTGGGAGGTGCTCTGTACTCCCAAAGCGAGAGCTGTGTTCGCGTCCTCGGCAGCCAGTCAGTTTCGTTCTCAGTGGGTGCTGGTCTCCGCCAGGGCTGCGCCTTGTCACCAATCCTGTATGTGATATACATGGACAGGATATCGAGGCGTAGTCGTGGTGGGGAGGGGTTGTAGTTCGGTGGTCTGAGGATCTCGTCACTGCTTTTTGCAGATGATGTGGTCCTCATTGGATCATCGGCCTGTGACCTTCAGCACTCACTGGATCGGTTGGCGGCCGAGTGTGAAGCGGCTGGGATGAGGATCAGCACCGCTAAATCTGAGGCCATAACTCTTAGCAGGAAACCGGTGGATTGCTTACTCCGGGTAGGAAATGAGTCCTCAGCCCAAGTGAAGGAGTTCAAGTACCTCGGGGTCTTGTTCGCGAGTGAGGTTACGATGGAGCGTGAGATTGGCCAGAGAATCGGAGCAGCGGGGGCAGTATTGCGTTCGCTTTACCGCACCGTTGTTACGAAAAGAGAGCTGAGCCGCAAGGCAAAGCTCTCGATCTACCGGTCCATCTTCGTTCCTATCCTCACCTATGGTCATGAGGGTTGGGTGATGACCGAAAGGACGAGATCGCGGGTACAAGCGGCCGAGATGAGTATTCTCAGAAGGGTGGCTGGCGTCTCCCTTAGGGATACGGTGAGAAGCTCAGCCATCCGTGAGGAACTCAGATTAGAGCCGCTGCTCCTTTACTTAGAAAGGAGTCAGCTGAGGTGGTTCGGGCATCTGGTAAGGATGCCCACTGGGCGCCTGCCTTGGGAGGTGTTTCAGGCACGTCCAGTGGGGAGAAGACCTCGGGGAAGACCCAGGACTAGGTGGAGAGATTATATCTCAACACTGGCCTGAGAACGCCTCGGGATCCCCCCGTCAGAGCTGGTCAATGTGGCCCGGGAAAGGGAAGTCTGGGGCCCCCTGCTTGAGCTGCTCCCCCCGCGACCCGACCCCGGATAAGCGGATGAAGATGAGATGACAGTATTGAAATCTCCAGCTATTATGTTTGTTGAGTTATAGAGTAAAGAAAATAAATTGTGGAATAAATCTGGTTCGTCATTGTCAGGACCGTAAATGTTTGCAAAGCTGTATTTTGTTTGGTTAATAGTTGCATTGATGATTATATATCTTCCATTTGGGTCTATGATAGATGAATTATGAATAAATGGGATGTTTTTATTTACCAAAATTGCGATGCCTCTAATTGTTTGCTACGGAACCCGTAAAGGGACATGAAAAAAAAAAAGAAAAAGTAAACATTTCTCGTGAGCACGAGAAAGTATCTTGTGCGCACGAGAAAGTATCGTACGCATATCACTGGCAGTGTGTGTGTGTGTGTGTGTGTGTGTGTGTGTGTGTGTGTGTGTGTGTGTGTGTGTGTGTGTGTGTGTGTGTGTGTGTGTGTGTGTGTGTGTGCGAGTGTGCGTGCACTCGCGCGCGCGCGCGTGTGTGTGTGTGTGTGTGTGTGTGTGTGTGTGTGTGTGTGTGTGTGTGTGTGTGTGTGTACTTTAAATGTGAATAACTGCACATGTAAATCTCGATTTTATTTTAATAAAGTATTGATTGTTCAGCATGATGCAGTCTAGTGATTTGGGGTTACGTCTGTGAAGTGTCCCTACCAAAGCTGAGACCAAACTTACAACCATGGAATAAAGTACCCAGCCTGTCAAGAATCGGTGGCCGCTTCATTCCGACCATATTCCGACCTAAGGCACACTAACCATCTCGTTGGAGGCAAAAGAGTATACACGCTCCAATAGTGCGAAATAAAAATATAGCACATTCATTTGAATGATTTTAGCTTGTGTGTGCCCGTGCCCGCGATAAATCACACACAAGCTAAAATCATTCAAATGAATGTGCTTTATTTTTATCTCAAATTATTGGGTCACGTATACTCTCTTGCGCTCCGCCTCCAACTACGAGATGGTTAGTTACATCCTTCCTGCTGTCGGCTCCCAGACCGAGGACCACAGGTGATAGGTTCCCTCCAGGGCCGATGCTCTCTCGGGGACAACACCCTTCACTTTGACTGACAGTGAGTCTGCTTATAGGTCGGAATATGATGGAATGAAGCGGCCACCGATTCTTGACAGGCCATGGGTACTTTATTCTTACACACAACTGGACTCGTTCATTACTTCACTAGACTGCTGCCCATCTATGTACAGCAGGGGTGCCCAACCAGTCAATCGCGGTCTACCAGTAGACCGCCGACAGATCCCAAGTCGACCGCGAGGGGTGAAGAAATAAATAAATAAATAAATAAAATAAAATAAAATAACTTGCGCTGCAAACAGTAGTTGAAAGCCGTCAACAGTAGTTGAAAGCCGTCAACAGTAGTTACGCAGTCCTAAACGTTGGCATGGCTGAGGGGAAACAAGTTAAGACCTACCATTTTCACCCTGAGTGGGAGGAAGATAATATTGATTATTGTTGAGAAGACGCCGTGTGCAGACGGAATGAAACCCCCACCGAAGTCCGTAGGTCCACGATACAAACCACCAATTCAATTGAAAATTGTTAGTTATTTGTTAAAGTTAACTTTAAGTTTAGGTGTTTTCATTTGTCAATAGGCGGCCACCACGTCTCACTTACCTATCGCGTGCAGCAGTTCATTGACCTGATGTCCCGACAAGGACGACGTCTCCAATAGAGGAGGCCTCTGTCCTCGCCCAGACTGAGGCCTTCCTATTGGGGACACAAAATCAAAGAGAAACCGGGAGTCAATGTCTCCCTGCTTTCATTTAGGGATACATTATTTAAGGTCAAAAGTCCTTAAATTAAAAAAGCCCCCCGCCCAGAGGGAACCCAGCGTCCAGCGGTCTGAACGCCACAGCATTCCTACACGGCCCCTAGTCGACCCTCAGCCTTCAGACAGCCTCTCCTTCACGGCCCCTAGTCGTCCCCCAGCCTTCAGACAGCCTCTCCGTCACGGTCCCTAGTCGTCCCCCAGCCTTCAGACAGCCTCTCCTTCACGGCCCCTAGTCGTCCCCCAGCCTTCAGACAGCCACTCCTTCACAGCCCCTAGTCGACCCTCAGCCTTCAGACAGCGTTCATAAGCAGACAGCCTCTCCACCATGGTCTTACCCTGCCCAGCCACTGAATAGAGGTTGCACACCAGTAGCGCCAGCATAGCCCAGGTGCGGTCCGTGGCAAGGGGACAGGATGAATGATTAGTCTGATTGGTAGAAGGATGGAAGAGAAACTTCATGAGGAACAGGGCCTGCTTCTGCTCTACCCCCTGACCCTGCTCTCAACCCTCTTCTCCTGAGGGGCCAAAGGTCCAGGGAGACTAACCCGCTGTGGGAAATCGCCCTGATATGGGACACTTTAGTTTGATTTGTCCAAACCCCACCATTAATTTAATAAAACAAATTGATTAACCCATTCATAGGTGTGAAGTTCAAGTGTGTATCTTCAAGGTTAAGTTTGACCTCGTCCAGACTTCCACAATATGGAGATACATTCATACAGGCTCACATGCATACATAGATTACATTAGATTCACTTTATTGTCATTGAACAGTAACAGGTTACAATGCAACAAAATGTAGGTGGGTCTAACCAGAGTGCAAATATCAGTTTGAGCAACATGTATACATAAACTTACAGTATAATATCTGTGCAGCAAAAGCTAATTATAACAGTTATAGAGTAAAGTGCGGGTAGTGCAGACAAAGTACATACAAAAACATACAAAGATAGTGTACATACATGCTCAAAACATACATTCAGACATACATACATACATACATATGCCTAGAAACATACACACACACACACACACACACACACACACACACACACACACACACACACACACACACACACACACACACACACACACACACACACACACACACACACACACACACACACACACACACACACAGGTGTCCCAATTGTTGTTCTGTGGGTTGGTTTATGCACAGGAGTCTCGCTGTCTTTCACACACAGCTCTGATCCTTTTGTCACACATTGTCCTTTCATCGTGGCTGTCAACGCAACCGTAATGCTACTAGATAGCATTTACATGTCAGCAGGTCACTAGCTCCACCAACAAGCTGACGAACACAAAAAAAACAAAACAGACAGACGGATTGACATAGAGACTTACAGACATATGCAGACCGACAGACAAACCAGACAGCTACTGTATGTCATCTCCATTTCATTGAATGTTACTGCATTAACTGATTTTGTTTTTTCAAATCTGTCATGTTGCTTCTGTCTGTGTGTGGACCGCTGTAAGACTAGCTGGGTACAGATTGTCAGCCAATGGGGTAAAAAATCAATACATGACTGACAGACAGCCAGACTGGCCTACTAACAAGCTCATCAGATCCAGTCCCTCTCTGTCCATCAGCTGTCAGTGACAGAGAGCAGTATGACTATGGGTACTGTAGGAGGATGAGGTACTTACAGCCCACGGTGGGGGAGAAGAAGGACCTGAACTCGTCCTTCCTGAAGTGGAGAGCCAGGCTGGACTTCCCCAGCCCAGAGCTCCCCACCAGCACCATCTTCACCCTCAACGTCCTCAGTGACACAGCCTCATAGCCCACCTGGCCTGCTCCAGCCAGCCCCGACGACCCCCGCTCCATCCACCACGCTAGAGACAGAGGATTCCTAGCAAGGAGGGAATGGAGACGTGGAAATGTTCGTCCTGTTTTAACACTTACTTATTGGCTTGTCCCCACTTTAAGGCATGACAGACTGCTTTCACAGATCCAAATGCTTCTGCTGCTGTTGAAAGACAATGGCAGGGATGGCATGACTTGTAAATGTGACAAAAGACACACTTCCTTGCTTTAACACACACACACACACACACACACACACACACACACACACACACACACACACACACACACACACACACACACACACACACACACACACACACACACACACACACACAGACACACACACACACACACAGTGGCGGACTCAGACTGTTTGAAGGGCAGGGGCGAAAAAATAAAAAGGGCACATTCTGGACAACATGGGGCCCCACCAGCGGACACAGTGGCTTTTCTAACTTGATGATGTTTTGTTCCCCCAACGGAGCCTTATGCCGCGTTTCCACTGCAGGGTGCGGAACGGATCGGATCGCAAAGGTGCGGTAGGGAGGGGGCTGTATAGCCCAGCGCAGTTCCGAGGTCGCGTTTCCACTGCCGACAGTACCCTTTGTGGTAGGCCGGATGTCGATCGCCACGGCAGCTATGTAAACATCGTAAACAACGTCTTCCTCCCCAAGAATGCAGACGAACGTCTCCACCTCCTTGTTCGCCCAAGCAAGCTTTTTACGCGACATGTTAATTGTAAAGAATAATACCTCGAGGTTACTGTTTGTTTGTTTTTATCCCCGCGTCTCGTCTCGTTTTCGGTACCCCAATGGAGGAGTCCCGAGAACGAGGCCGGAACGGGTACGGCCAAGTCCGGGTCACGCCCACTTTTGGCGAAGGAAAACGCGACCCGATCCGCACCCTTGCGATCCGATCCGTTCCGCACCCTGCAGTGGAAACACGCCATTAAAGGCAGCGCTGCCTGGAAGGTCCTATCCCCTAACCTTAGCAAGCGCTGCCTTGAAGGTCCCATTGGGGGCACTGGTTACATCTCCATGTAGCACTTAAAAGAATAGTTGGGGTCATAATTTAAACGGGGGGTCTGGCGGTCCTCCCCCAGATTTTTTTTTGCTTCAAAGACACTGTTTCCCCTTATTCTAGCGACTTTATAAACACCAAAATGAGTTGTTCACATCATTGTGCACTTTCAAATTTTAGCCAAAGAAAGGGGGATGCCTTACTACTTTCATCTTTACTAACATTTAAGTAAAAATTTGACTGGAGACAATTCAATGTGCCTCTACCATACAGTCTTTGACCGCTGACAGCCAGCTACGGAAACATTTAAGGAAGTTTTCCTTCATGTTGAGCTGATAGCTGACCATTATCGTCTCTCTTGCACGAAATGACCTACACTTGAATGATCTTGAACGCTCAAAAAATGTATATACATTTTAAACGGATTATGCAAACTGAAAATATTAAGTTTTTCTAATTTGGCATCTAATTGCGCTTTTCCACTATGGGTTCCGACATACTCTTTATCCGCTTTTTTTTTTAACATTTTCGTTCACGTGTAAAGGGCAGCCAATAAGGCACTTTCTCTCATTTTCACCATCATAGAGGGCACTTTAGCACACTTTTTCAAACATGGGGGCACCAGACGGGCAGAAGGGCACTAGAAGGGCACCAGACGGGCAGAAGAGCACTAGAAGGGCACTATAAGGACCAGACGAGCAGAAGGGCACTATCAGGGCACTAGAAGGGCATTAGAAGGGCACTGGAAGGGCACTGGAAGGGCACTAGAAGGACCAGACGGGCAGAAGGGCACTATAGGGTATTAGAAGGGCACTAGAAGGACCAGACGGGCAGAAGGGCACTATCAGGGTACTAGAAGGGCACTGGAAGGGCACTAGAAGGACCAGACGGGCAGAAAGGCACTCTCAGGGTACTAGAAGGGCACCAGACGGGCAGAAGGGCACTATCAGGGTACTAAAGGGGGCACTAAAAGGGCACCAGACGGGCAGAAGGGGACTATAAGGGCACTCATTAAGGCACGTCATTGAATTTTCTTGTTCTAGAGGGCACATCATCATAATTTATTGTATGAAGGAGCAACCTAGAGGGCACCTGATCATGTTTTGCACGTGAAATGGGCAGCCAATAAGGCATTTTCTCTCGTTTTCGACACTCTTGAAGGGCACTTTAGTGCGCTTTTTCAACCATTGAGCCACGAGGGGGGGGGGTCGCCCTGCCCCCCCCCCTGAGTCCGCCACTGCACACACACACACACACACACACACACACACACTTGGGAAAACCACCATTAAAGTTACAAACCAGTTATGAGTGAGGTTACATGCGTGGTAAATTTAGGCGTGTAAAACAGATTTTTCGCCTCATTAACAGCCACCAAGAGAATCGCTGTACTTGTTGTTCCACAAAGCAAAAGCAAAAGGAGGAAGAACATTGCAGCACTGTGTATGCTCTCACTACCTCTTTATCAGCAGACAGGTGGTTTTTCTGCTGACCGGGGATATCAATGTTCATGAATGTTTCAGTGGTTCCCACACATGCATAGATGCAGTATGCATAAGGTGTAGCAGGAGATATTTGCAATCTCCATTTTAGCCAACCATTTGTTTAAGGTATCATAGACATCCTGTACATAAAGACTGACTGCCTAAGGATGCATAGACTGTATATGTTTACCCACATGTCCAAGAGACATAGACTCATTTGAGTGATCGATGACTGGTTGGTTGGCTGTTTTTTATTAATTGCTTGACTGTTTGATTTATTGGTCAAACGATTGATTTTATAATGAGGACACGTTAAAAGAATTGTATGATCACATGTAAATTATGTGCCCGGGTGTTATGAGTCATCACGTGATACAATCATCATGTGTGCATGACAACCTGAAGTTGACTGAGTAAAGACGTTGAGTTCATAAGTTCATAAGTTTGTTTACGTCCTTGCGGACCCTCCTTGCGTCCACCGCAAGGGCCTGACTTTCGCCTCCCAAAAATTGTAACCGATAGAAACGATATTTCGCTACGATACTTGATTCAACCACTCTATTTCATCCTAGACAAACCACAAAGGGGGCTCAATGTTCAAAATACCAGGAAAAAAATAATAGCTCACAGCAACATATTGAAAAAAAGAACCAAGGAAGAGTTCATTTTTTGGAACTGTGAACTTAGTTAAAAATTTTGAATTATGAACGTTTAACTGAACTAGTTCATTTTAAAATTTGTGAACTGAACTTTGAACTAGTTCACGTAGAAAGTGAACTTTCCCAACACTGGATATCTATGTATAATATGATATTATTTAGATATAGAGCTCCAGGACTCTCGCCGGAGCACCCAGAGTGCACATGGTACCGTGGCCGCAAGCTGCTCAGGGCCTACCCCAACCCTCCACCTTGACCCGCCTCTAAAAAACGGCATGTTTGTGGAAACTTCATCTGGGACTGGCTCGTAGTGGCTGTAATTCTGCACCAAGGCGGAATTTCTTGAACGTCTTCAAATGCTGTCCATAAAGTAGCATGCCATGGGACCTTTAACATGGAGCCCATGTGTGGACATCTTTTATTACAAGTTATTAAATACTTTACAGACACCTTATAGCCACATGGGGGCGACATTGCACTGTTACCAGTCAAACACTATTAGTGGTAGTAGCCGAGTATGTCTAGACGAGCGGTAATTAAAGTGACCCAGCTACCTATGTTGCCTATCCATCAGTCTGGCTTTTATTATCCCCAACACAAATGTATGTGTATTAAAATTAATCTATGAGCCTTCTTCACGAATATGATGATATGTGATATGATGTAGTGTTTTGAGTTGTACCAATTACTTCTGAACGTAAACCAAGTTTCAATGAAGTATCACAAAGTAGCCTAATACAATATAACATCTTAGATATACTCTGTAAGTAAACAAGTAATAACCCCCTACGTGATTTTGACAGTTTCTTTCACCACAGACTACCGTGTGCCTTTAAGAAGGAAGACCCCCGTTTTAGAGCACTGGTCACTGTGGTCATGAGGGGTAAAAATAGACCGGAGAGTGTGAAAGAGTGGAGAGGCTGAGAGACTGAGATAGACCGAGAGAGTGGTGGCAGCTTGGAAACTGAACCCCTGAACGTGTAGAGCGACCTCCACGAGTCAGGGCTCCAGGCTGCCTCAGTCAGACCTCCATTAGTCGGGCTCCAGGCTGCCTCATCAGACCTCCACGAGTCTTGGCTCAAGGCTGCCTCAGACCTCCACTATAGTCTGACTCCAGGCTGCATCAGACCTCACACCGACCGACCGGTTGTAGAGCGACCTCCACGAGGCTCAAGGCTTCCTCGGATCTCACACCGACTGACCGGGTGTAGAGCGACTTCCAGACTAACCAACCACAACTTCAGTGATCACCTTAACACACGGGCGATATATCACAGAGACGGACTGACATTAACATCGGCGGAACGTGTTTCCTGTTGGCCGCTGGGGTCTGACACAAACTTGCGTGAGTGTCGAGTTGAGAAACACAGGAAGGAGCCATGAAACGGATGTGCCCCAGTGAAGCATGCGTTCAGCACGTCTCCTCCGGCTCCCGGTGCTACTGTCGGTAGTCTGACAGGGTAGCCGAGGCGTAACTGGGGAGCTGCCGTTTTCTTCCATCCGTCTGGATCCAAACCTTCATCTGCCTTAGTTTTGTGACCGTCACGGCTTCGGGAGAATCTGTGTACTCTGTGAGAAACTATGGGGACCCAGGGCGCAGGAAGGAAGAGAAACCCGAACAAGGAGAGGTCGACGGCAGAGGATGACGCCCTCAACCTCATAGCCAGAGAGGTGAGCTAAGTTTGTGTTTGTTACTTTTCTATGTATGTTGTTTGACCCTAGGCTATGTGTTGTTGTTTTTCCAAGGTGTGTGTGTGTGTGTGTGTGTGTGTGTGTGTGTGTGTGTGTGTGTGTGTGTGTGTGTGTGTGTGTGTGTGTGTGTGTGTGTGTGTGTGTGTGTGTGTGTGTGTGAGAATAGCGACATGCAGCCACAGGCGCTTGTGTTCAACAGGTGCCAGCAGAGTCGAGTCATGACTGGTGAGCCTCGGTGTGTCCCCACCTAAACCTGAGCATGTTTAAATCGACTACCAAGACGTTCCAGACATTGTAATGAGCATTCAGTGGTAAATTGATGTTATGCGGATAAATGGATAGAATAAAAGTCTCCTGAGCGGTAGAATACAGCTGCATTTTGATGCCACTACTACTTTTTTGAAGTTATTGTTTAATTCGATTAGTTCACAACATTATCTGGCTTTATTGTGTGATACTGTCAAAAACACACACACACACACACACACATACACACACACACACACACACACACACACACACACACACACACACACACACACACACACACACACACACACACAGTGCATGATGCACTGTATTAAGACGGCAGGGAGGAAGTGACAATAGGGGAAGGTTCTCATCTCCCTGACTTCCTTTTTGTCCCAGTGGTGATGACAGTGTGCAACATGCGAGCCCCATCATCATCCTCTTTGAACAGTCCTATGTCTGTTTATTGTTTTCCGGAATGACATGGTTGACTGCTTCTCCCACCATGGTCTCTATCACACCCATTAGGCATACTGTAACTAGTAGTGGCTGCCGTTCACATGCTCTCTCTGGGGAAGTGCAGCCAAAGATGCAGACATTAGATGCAATGCTAGCTATCTATACGTTGGTGTCACCGAGCAGCCCAACTCTCCCTATGTTATGTATTCTTCTGAATGAAACTGGCAATGCCCCTCTGACTGGCCGGCTGTAGGCTAGCGGCGGTAGCATCGGTGCTGTGCGAGGGAGTGGGAGAGGCGTGTGCCTTTAAGAGGCGGCGGTGGGCTCGGACCCACCCTCAGTCATACTGGCCTGACGGGATGGTATTCCTTCCCTGATGAGCTGGCCCTTTCTGCAACAAGAGTGTTAAAAATAGTCTGTCCTGAAAGATCAGCTGTTCCTGCCCCCTGATCTGAGCGCAGTGGTGTATACGACCGGGAGAGGGGTGTGTGTGTGTGTGTGTGTGTGTGTGTGTGTGTGTGTGTGTGTGTGTGTGTGTGTGTGTGTGTGTGTGTGTGTGTGTGTGTGTGTGTGTGTGTGTGTGTGTGTGTGTGTGTGTGTGTGTGTGTGTGTGGGGGTGTCGGGGTAGGGAAGACAGATGGTTAGATGTTGCCTATAAAGATGTTGTTCCTACTATTCAGACAGCATGGATATGAGTCTTTTCTTGGTGATCTCACAGAGGGATCATAGTGTGGTGCGCAGTCTAGTCCTATATGTACCGCATGTGGACTTCAATCATTTGTGGGAGTCCACTTTGGGGGTCCACTTTGGTGGTCCACTTTGGGGGTCCACTTTGTGGCACGAGGTACAAATTGTTTCTCTAGCTTTTGACGACATGTATATGGCCTGGGCAGCTGTAGATGAAAGGTAGAGATAAACATGGCCTCAGTCATGGCTTATTAACTTTACTCAACCTTTTTGTGACATCACAAACAAGGTTTTATTTTTGCAGATAAAACGTGTGCATGCACAAATGAAAAGGTTGTACAATGTGTGCCCGGCCGGAACCCTGAGCTCTGGAGGTGTGTTGGGTTTCTGAGGCTGTCAGTGTTGCGGTAATGTACGCGTTTCTACAACTGTAATAGAACAGACTCACTAGTGCGTCCCTCACCCAACGCAGCGACCACACACACCGGGGAGGATTGGTGACACGGAGGTGGAAAGATGTCTGTCGGCGTCTGTCCTGAACACTGCCTCACTGTCATGAAGCACCACAAAAACATGGCACCCAACTATGCTGGAGAATGAGATCACTTTATCCTATTCAATGCAAACAGAAAGGACAACTCGATAGCTGCTTAGTTTGTATCTTAAAATTTTTTGTCATAGATTTAGGAATATACATCAGAAGTGAGCTATATAATAAGACGTCTTTACAAAGGTTTTAAGTTAGTCCACCGATCGTGTCTGTAGGTTGTGTAACACATTTTACATTTCATCAACATGTTCAATGGCAGATACATTTTTTAGAATTAGATTCCCGCTGTTACTTGTTATAACGCGCTCCAATTTACTTAAAAGTAAAAATTTGAGTTTGCCAATGTATTAACTTAATAGTCATACGTAGAGTTCTACCGAAGAGCATACCTATTTAAGCTACCTTTTACCCACTTTACAAAATCTTTCAATTGACAGATTTGTAATTGAGTTTCATAACTTTTGAACTTTTATTTATTCTTGTTTGTTCCAAGAATCAAGGGCATTCATGGTCACAATCGTTGCTCGCTCGTTACGGTTCCCATTGGTCAGAGATAAAGAGTTTTCCTTCCCGTAGATGAAGTAAGCACATAATTGTTCTCAGATCAGCAACGGTTTAATATATAACCACCAAAGAGAGTGTAGGGTCATTATCTTCTTTTACTTCCATGTTGATTTTGGGAACAAAATATAGAAGCCTACTATTTAACAGCTCCCTTATTTGTTTACATTTTATTTTCAACTGTAGTGATTGTAAATTACACTTTTAACCACCAACTCTTAACTTGAGGTTCTCCATGTAGCCCGGAAGCAGCATAAGAGAAAGAGGTGGGTACAGATGTGATTGCCATATGGAGGGTCCTGGAGGGGTTTGATGTAGCTATCAAAGTTCTGTTGCCAAAAATGTTGTGTTCTGAATGAGGTCGAGATGACGATACAAATGGGGGATTAGGTTTCCAGGTAGGCAATCAGGAGCACAGAGATGATGTTGACAATCTGTTAATGTAGGATTACTCTGGGGACAATAGCGGGCCAACAGCTGGCCCTCATCCTGATGGAGTGATAGGACACAAGCTCAGTGGGATGGCTCAGGCTCTCCTAACCCGATGCAATGATATCCCACATCACGCAGTGCAGTCTCATCAAGAGCGCTAAGGTCATACTTCAACATTCCAGGGATGTGACGGGGGCAGGATAGTCTGGTGTCTTCCAGCCCAAAGGATGTGTTGAATTCCCCTTGTAGTCTTGACCTCTACTTGCTGCTTCGTGACATGTGACAAAACGGAACGTATAATAATGTGAGTGATATTTACATTTACGGGTTTTTGCTGACACTTTTATCCAAAGCGACTAACAACCAATCATTCACAAAGGGGTGGCAGGGACCCTTCGACACTCAGCTAGGAGGAGCCCGGGATCGAACTAGCAACCGTCGGGTCAACCCACTCTACCTCCTGAGCTACTGTTGCCCTATGATAATAATGTCAGTGAACACAACTGAGAAAAAAGTTGACACTAAAATCGATTTTTCTGTTTGTAAATCAAGTAACTCAATTGGCGATCTTAATAAGAGGAGGTCGACGCAGAGTTGATTCTGTCCAGCACACACTGATTACTCCCCTGCTGGTCTCTACTAAACATTAACATGCCAAACATTTCCTCATTCATTTATTTATCCCCCCCTCACTGGAACCGACCCGCCTCCTTAAAAGGAAGTGGAGTCTCTGTGCTGGCTTCCTCCTAGTGACATCATCCCAGGGGCTGGCAGATCGCTATCGGAGCCGCTTCCTGTTTGTCGGCCCCTGTTAAGGAGGGCTTTGGGTCGCAGGGAGGGAGGACTAAAAGACTAGGAATACCGAAAGTAAATGTCCATTGATGTACAAGGAAAGAATGGTGCTCCTGTGTGATTGATACATGTATCTTCATATGCCCTGGATACAAGGGAACATTTATGCACATTGTTACCACTTCATACGACCTATGACCCGTTACTAATACAACTGGTGACCGCAAGTACCCTATGCTGCTTAAAAATCCCCCTGTATACCTTCTACCATACTACTGGTACCACATGTCCCTGTATACCTTCTACCATACTACTGGTACCACATGTCCCTGTACACCTTCTACATGAGTACTGGTACCACATATCCCTGTACACCTTCTACCGTACTACTGGTACCACATGTCCCTGTACACCTTCTACATGACTACTGATACCACATGTCCCTGTACACCTTCTAACGTACTACGGGTACCACATGTCCCTGTATACCTTCTAACATACTACTGGTACCACATGTCCCTGTACACCTTCTACATGACTACTGGTACCACATGTCCCTGTTCCAACGTACTACGGGTACCACATGTCCCTGTATCCCTTTTAACATACTACTGGTACCACATGTCCCTGTACACCTTCTACCGTACTACTGGTACCACATGTCCCTGTATACCTTCTAACATACTACTGGTACCACATGTGCCTGTATACGACTACCATACCACCATACTACTGTGATGTCCCTGTATACGACCACCATACTACTGTGATGTCCCTGTATACGACTACCATACCACCATACTACTGTGATGTCCCTGTATACGACTACCATACTGCTGTGATGTCCCTGTATACGACTATCATACTACTGTGATGTCCCTGTATACGACTACCATACCACCATGATGTCCCTGTATACGACTACCATACCACCATACTACTGTGAATGATGTCCCTGTATACAACTACCATACTACTGTGATGTCCCTGTATACGACTACCATACTACTGGTACCGCATGTCCCTGTATACCTATCTAACACATGTAAACGGTCGAATCATAGGCCGATATAAACCTTGCACCTGCTACTAAAGAGGGTACTTACAGGAGGTGCAGCGGACGCTCAGACTGTTTATCAATTGTACAGCTGTCCTCCACAAGCCAAGGCTTGTCCCAAAGTCAGGATAGCTAGGGAGAAAAAAACCACCTCTGTGGTTTGCCAGTGCTTAACAGGATATAGAGGAAGTAAACAAAGCTAAACGGTGGTTTGTTATGATTTTGGCTTGGTAGGCGCTTACTGCAACATATTCTCGATGCCATTGGAATGAAGAGGGAACTGGTTAAAGTGAAAAATATACTTTTGCGTCATGCAATCTCAATGTTCAGGCGAGGGTCGCATTGCTTTTTGCATTAGTGATAAGCCCATTTGACAAAAAACATAATATATACCTCCATGTAGGGTTTGTGTGGTTTGACCGGCCTAGGAGCATAAACCATAACCCATTAGCTGAACAGTGACATCAGTGAAACTCCATGTAGGGTTTGTGTGGTTTGACCGGCCTAGGAGCATAAACCATAACCCATTAGCTGAACAGTGACATCAGTGAAAGAGGTAGGGGACCTCTTCATTTAGATGGTTTACAACCCCCCAATGCAGCCCTCTCACCGTGCTCTTCACCCTCTACACGGAGCACTGCCGGAGCAAGACCAAGAGAGGACCTGCATCCAACACCCAGATAACACGTCACCCTGGACACCCCTACACGAGGGCCGGCTCCAAGCAGAGACTGACTGATTCTCAGAGGACCTCAATGCCCACAACACCAAGGAGCTGTTCATTGACCTCGACGTGAACCACCCACCCTCCCACCCCTGGAGGTCAATAGCCATAACACCGAGAAAGTGGAGGCATAGAACTATCTGGGGACCACTATTAACCACCATCAACCTTCAAGCGGGAAACAATCTTCTCAAATGTATGCGTCTTCCTGTGGAAACTCTGTACAGTCCAGGTCCACCAGTGGGGGTGCTAGAGGCGTTCTGAGAGTATCAATGAGTCAACCATTGCATCCATCATAGCCACCTGGTTTGGTTCCATGAGCAACAACCATCTCAAACCCCCCAAGAAGTTCACCTGAATGAGCTGTAACACCAATGGACCAAGAATCACTTGGAAGCCTTCACAGCAGACGGACAATGGTTGAAGGATCACACAAAGCTTCGGACACAACACACAACACTCTCTGTCTCTCTCCACCCGCCATTACCACCGCCTTCCCTCCAGACATGGGAACAGGTCACTGCCGTTCATAACACAGCATTACATATCGAGATTTAGCCCTATCATTGGTAGTTTAGTCATTTTGTTATCCTCTAAGTGGAACTTGGAGTACAAGTACTGTTTTGTATGCTGTCTGTCGCTTGTCCTTTGCACTGAATTCAAACCAAATTAAAGGGTTATTGTTTGTGTTATAGTTGCGTTAGTTGATTTACCCTCATTCACCACATTTTCTACTTTTTGAATCCACAATCTTCACTTCATTACCTTTTGTCATTTAAATTGGCAATCTTGAAGGTCTCCATTTTCTCCATATTTGGATTTGAATGCGTGGGGCGAAGACAACCACGACACCCAGTGTGTAACATTCATAACAAATGCAAGGGCTTTCATCAGTGGGCCAATGCTGAAAAGCCATTTAATAAATCATTCAGCAATGGAATTATTTGGTAATCTTGGATATTGCCATTTGAAATGTAATTTTCAAACTTCCCCGCCCTGCCTGAACACAAGCACACGCACGCACATACACACGCACGCATGGCAGGGCTGCTGCGATCATTTCAGAAGTGCAGGGGCCAAAATTTAAATGTTCTTCCTCTCTTGTCAGCCTCTATCTAAAGCAGAGTTGGCCTATTGCCCATATAAGCACTCTAGTAGTCTTTTCATCTCAATTTTTCGCCTTATCTGACGTTGTTTTGCTGTGCTGATTTATATAAAAAGAATCCCCAACATTTCAAGATGATCTCCATACAGTCATTCTCAAAGTAATGTTAAATCAATGTGTAAAATGTTGTCATCTGGACTTGGTATGCATTCATTTGTATCATGCAATGGCACTGACCACTGGGAATTTTGATACCATTCAGAAAATTTTGGTAAATAAATGGGTCAAATAATAACCCTACATTTAAGATTTGTGATATAAAGAGGGTTAGTAATAAACAACGTAGAATTGACCACTTCCTGCCTTCATCCTCCTACAGGACAGTCTCCCTGGCATGTGTAATAAGAGGGTTTGAATCTTGGGCTCTATGTACCAAACTATTCAACTCCATTCACGATTGGTTGCATTGAGGTTTACTGTATATTAACTAGGATACTGCTTTCTGCCCTGGACCTTACTGTGCAAAACAGTTATGTTACTGCTTGAGAAGCCGGGTGATAAACAAAATAAACCTGGATCCTTTGTGAAAGTGGCAAGAACAAAAAACCAACATTAAGATGAAATCCTTGAGATCTGTTTTATGTTTTCACTGAATCATGGTTGTGTAACTTCCTCTGGCTTATTACCCCATCATGCTTCAGTTGAACGTAATTTCAACTTGCAACATCTGTTGCTGCTACAACCTGCAACAAATCTACTATCTACAAATCAAAAATAAAAAAAAGACTGGATGGGGAGTGTCATGGTTCTGGTCCATTGAATGTGTTTCTCACTGAACTGCATTTACCTACTGCCACCAGCAGGTGGTTTTATGAGTGCTGTGGTTTGTAGATTGCTCTAAAGACCTGGTAGAAGCCATTGAGGCTGTGTAACGTTCTGGAATAACGTGTCACTCCAAGTTGCCATGTAGCATTCCAGGTTTCATGGTGTGGACTTGCATCCAAAACCAAGTTTCCTCTCTTGATGTCTATTTCTAGAAAAAGCCTGAAGGACAACATTTATTTTCCTCCTCCTTGCCTCAAATGGCCTTCCCATCTTCTTGTCCCCGAGGCTCTGAATTATTCTGAGCTGCTGCTAGCGTTTGTGGTTGTGTTGGAGGGAAGTGGAGGTTATTGCTGGTGAGCTGACGACTTTACCAAAAGTAGAAGTGGACTTCTGAGTCATACATGTGCCAATGACAATCTCCTCCTCTGAACGACCAGAACTGATAAAGTAGGAAGGCCAGCGAAAGGGGCATTCTTGTCTCAAAGCATAAATAACAGGAGGCATGGTGCGACGGTTGACTTTATTGTATGGGCTTGGGATTTTGCTATTCATATCGCCACACACTGTTTAAGAGTGTATGTATACCAAAATGTTCTCTGGTACACTGGAGGGCTGGGCTGGAGAGTGGGGGGCCATCGTACCTCATGTGACAACACCCTAAGGGACCAATGTGCATTTCCTGTCAGCTTTATCTGCATCCTTTTCTACAAAGTAACAGCGCCAACAATGTTGTCACGCCTTGAATGATTAATGTATACGTGACATGCATATTTCTGTTTCACTGTAAAGCTCAAAGCATCGTGCTCATAAAGGGTTATGAACTGAATATTTCAATATAAGAATTGACTTGATAGGGACTGTGAATAATTACTCTTTTAGTGATCTTGCTCTTGCTTATTTGTTGACATTTCTTAATAAATGGCTTCTTTTCAAGTCACACTTTTCAATGTCCTTTTTTAATCTCTGTTGTGTCGGGTCATATCCTCTTGGTGTGGGTCAATTAAAGATTACTTGCAGCCACACCCTTGCATCGGAAATTACACAATTACTTGTGAAATTGTTTTTGTGTGTGTTTCAAAATCGGGCGAGGCCTTATTTTGCCACAGTGTTGCATTTAGCCCTCAATCAACGTTTGATTGTTCAGGAACGTTTTCCTCTTTTTCTATTTTTTCAGAATACGCCTTCCTTTCACTTCCTCCCAACAGAAGAATTGTTAATTCTGTCCCCATGTCATTCTTTTGAGATCTGTCGGCACTCGCTGGTCGTTCAAGTAGTCTGCTGTATCAGCACCACTGACTGCCACTCAGGGCGTGGGAAGGGGAGACCGCAGGGCTCTGGATAGACTTCTGATGCTCTGGCTTCACTTCCGCTCGTGCATTTCCTGTGTCCAACAGGAAGCTGGTGGGGCAGCAGCCAGGCGTCCCAGAGTGCCATGTATCATGATAACACTGTTCACAGAGTACATTATATCATTACCTAGTGCATGAAACACTGCGTGCATTGCATTGTACATAGTTCATGAAGTCATGAGTCAACAGTCTCTATTTAGGAAGGAAACGGCATACAATGTTCTACATTACAACATTGATTTTAACAAATAGCATTGTAGCTTGATGACTTTCACTGATAACTACAATGGTAATTGTATCATAATCCATTGCTAACGATATGAAGAGGTGTACCAAATTGTTTTGTTATTATGATTCCTTACGAGTTATTAAGGCCATAATAATTGCATGCAAACACACACACATAAACGCAGATAGAAAAGACATAACATGACCTCAAGGTGCACTTGGTAGAAAAATGATGTGCAGCCATTCTCCTCTGGGTCCAACCAACAGCTAAGGTGACCCGAGGGTCTCTTCCAAACGTGGGACAACTGACCTGTTTCCTGTGAGGATCAGCAAGCTATTGAATCTTTTCTGAATTAGCAGAGCTATGATTGACCCCCCCCCCCCCCCCCCCCCCCAAGCCCATATAGGGCATTATAAATAGCTGTAGAGAAGGGAGGGGAGAGAAAAAAGAGTGGCGAATGTGTTCATTTGGCCCAGTTTAGGTGTGGTGCTTGTGTGGTGCAGTCAGGTAGCGTGGCATACAGGTGCACCATGGACGCCAGGGTAGAGGAGACTGGATTCCACATGCTGACGGTCAGCGACATTATGGTGTACTTTGACCACTGCAAGAAGGTACTGCTTTACTGTGCTCTCGCTTCACACTGCATGGATCTTATGGTTTTGACGTATCGCGCGTGGCGCATGTATGATGTGTGGTATCTAGGTGAAATAAACAGGTTTAAATTGCATGAAGCAAACCATCACTTGTAGAACCATACTGGATATCGATTCAGGGCTCTATTCGGAGGCACTCGTCTGGTGCCCGGTCTGCTGGCTCTATCCCTGCTCCCTGCTCGGAGAGTACCGGTGTACCTATTCACAAATGAAGCTTGTAAGGGGTTATTACTTTACCTGGTTGACCTCTCTGCAGCTGGATGAACCGGTGAATGAATGAATGCATTTTTATTGGTCGTAACCAAAGGTTGGGGGCTTCAGCTTATATCAAGCCCCCCTATCTCACATTTAGTACGAACAAGTGTCATACAGTGTGTTTGCAGTGTGTTTACATTTCCACCATAAGATGGATAATATCCAAATAATGATGAGAACTATAATGAGAATAACGATGATGATCATCATCAACATTATCATAGAGTGCTACAACTCAATGTCTGTACTTATCTAGTTTCATGTCTTTGAAGAACCCTTTTTTAAATTTGAAGACATTCTTTCTCCTCTTTTCTACTCTCTCTAAACATGGTTTGTATCTTAGGCGTATGTTGGTTATTGCATGCTTTATACAGTACTAACGCTAACTACTCTGACTTTACTCAACACCACGATGCTCCTTGCAATTTTGGATCTTACATTGTTTACTTGTGGTTTCCAACTGAATTGAATTGGAGGTATTAATCAGTAAAGTGCTGTATGAATACCAATAACTCCAAAGTTCAGTACTTTCCTGTTATTGTTCGAGTATTTGGCACATGGTGTGCCGAATTGCTCCCAACTGACAAACTCCACCCTACTCTGCTTTTGCCAGCCGAGTAAAGCAAGAATGATTGGCTGCTATACATAATATGTGTGTACTGTGTATCAAGTAGCCTATATTTCAGCACTCTCGTATATAATGTCAACAGTCCTCTGGCAGATCGTTTTCTGGGAAGGAGGGCGGTACAAGTGCCCTATGTTTTGGTTTGTGGGGATGAGTCTGAAATCTGACTTGATGATATGGCTCTTGCTTTCAGATCAATGTCCAAAACACTCTATAACAAGGTGCGTTTCAAATCATTGATTTCAAGTTTAACTGTTCAAGTTTCAATACCCTCCGATGACGGTATACTGGTTCTGGATGAGTCATAAGGGAATGCCTTTGGGGGAAATACATATTCAACGGTTAATAAGCAAATGATCTTCTGAGAAGCCATTAGGGGTTTTCCAGAAGGTAGCTGAGGGCTGGTACCTACAACATGACAGATGCTGAAGTTTTGACGCAGAGAAATATTAAATAAATAATTATGATAACCTTCTTAAATGGCACGGCAGACGCCTCCGCTTCAAAACATTATGGGGAAGACACTTCCTTGAATACATTAAATACCAGTCCAACACATTGGCACATATTTAAATCTCTAGCTGAACTTCAATTGTACAATGTGGTTTTACATTGGACTATATCAAACCTCTTTTCGAAATGTAGTCCCCGTTTTTTTTCCTCTCAACTTCTTTCCACTTTCTTTTCAAACTTGAATAATCTCTTTAAATGCAATAAATAAAGTGGTTCCATGACCAATAGATGCATGCTCATTTGACTTGGAAATGATATGGAGTCTACTGGCGTTTACTTTTAATGTAAACTCTTTCAAAATTACTTTTTTGCAGAAAGCATTGTTTATGTCATATTCTTTTCAGTCTTTTGCAGTTGAATTATTCCCTCCCACAAAAGGACAGATGATATTGCATGACTGCCATATTCATCTTCTTTTTTTTTTTTTTTTTTAATGAAGAGCCCACCGTTTACCACACATGGTTGGTGATATAAAGTGTTTGGAAAGGTATTGAGTATCTGGTGAATGAGTTATGTGTGTTGTACAATGACCCATGGGCTCAATATAAGATGTCCATGAACAGAGACTCTGGGTTTAAAGTCTAATCTGCGCAAACACAGCATAAAATCTACTACTCGTATTGAGTATTTCAACATGATTTGTACTGTATTATTCCTTTTCTTCATTTTATTTCCGTATTTCAGAGTATGATGTCATGCTTTTCCCAATTGACAGCCATGCTGCTCTGTATAAATAGATTGAAACAGTACAGTTTGTCCTTAAGCACAAGTTCAGAAACGTGGGGATTGCCATGAGCCATCATTCAATACCTGTTCAGTCTTTCAGTTAATCAGTCGGCCTCCAGTAATTCACTCTAAATACTGGGGAGGTTTACTTTATTTTCACATTTTGTTGATGAATGTTTTTTTTTATCGACTTACATTTAAATATTTGCTAATTAATATGCTTTTTATGAGAGGCATGGATCTTCATTTTCTTAGTCTTAGTGTATGCCGAGTTAATTACTGTTCTTCAAGGGCATGTTGCTTGTTCCTGATTGGCTTAGATTTGTGCCATGTGACCCATGGCACAAATCTAATATTTTTTATGGTAAGATGTAACAATAAATCGTATTTAGCAATAATCGGCGTTCAAGAGTTTGGCTTATTTTTCAGTTCTCAGACTCCTCACTGACAGTTGAACAATGTTTACGCTAATTTATAGCTAGCCGTGTTTACTCAGATCCACTCCAGACCTCTTCAGGTCGGCTCTCTTCGGCTTCATTACACCATCACTCCTTCCTCGGGTGTCAAGGCTTTTTGGGTCGTCACGTCGTTTCCTGACTGCACAATAGCATTTGTCCTTTTTAAGAGATGAAACTCGATGAACTTCTGGAACAGCCAGCAGCCCAGGAGAACACAGGGATGGGATGTAAAGTAGTTTAGGAAGCTTTGTCAACACTGAGAATCAAGATGTCCTCAAGAAGTCTGTCCTCCCATGGGCACAATGTTTGAGGGAATGATGACAGAGTTTAAAGAGTGAGGAGATAACAGGCTTTACAGGCCATGGAAGCTCCTCTGAAGATCTTGGTCGTGGCATGAATGTAGATACATGGGTGGTTTAATTAGAGTGTGAAACTAAAGTCTAAACTAAGTTGTGCTCTTGAATCCTTAACCTTATCATTACGATCTTCCTGTTTTATTTGAGTGCCAGATCAAAATAGATAATAATATATATTGTGTGGGTGTGTTTGTGTTCCCTATGTAACAAATGGGCCGTGCCTATGGGGCGGTCATGTCCCATAACAGTGATGTATCGGCCTCAGAGCCCCGCAGACAGGAAGGAAGCGATTATGGACACGTATGAGGCCGTCTGAGAGTTCACTTTGCCCTCTGCTGCGGGGGGCCTGGGCAAATAACCTAGAGAAATATACATTTATCTACATCGGTCCATCCTAACAATCAACCATCAGCCGGTCGTCACTGGTCTGGTCGTCTGTGTGTCCCACACGCTCAGATTGTCGGACGCATGCACACACCTTCAAGAGTGCATGAAGTGATGCATCTGAGTTCAGTCATGCTATTGGAGTAGGAGGAGGGCGGAAGTAGCTCAGGTGGAAGACTGGGTGACTGGTAACCTGAAGGATGCTAGTTCAATCCCTGGCTCCTCCTGGCAGAGTGTCGAGGTGTCCTTGAGCAAGACTGACCAGCTGGCTGTCGCCCTGCATGGTTGACTCTGCCTTCAATGTGTGAATTAATTAATGGTTGAAAGTCGCTTTGGATAAAAGCGTCAGCAAAATCCACTAAATGTAAATGTGTGCATTAAGAAGACAAAATGACAAAACATTTGATCTAATTCCACTGAAGTAGTGAAATGAGCTGATCGGTCTCTCTTTCCCCTTCTCCCCCTGCAGGCTGAGGCCCGACTAGCAGCTAAGAGAGCAGCCAGGGCCGAGGCCAGAGAGATCCGCATGAAGGAGCTGGAGCGACAGCAGAAGGAGGTACACGGAACACACACACACGCACACGCACGCACACGCACACTCTGAAGGACCAGAAAGCCCTGAGTTCACTTGATCATGAACAGTAAATCGTTGATCACAGAGGAATGTCTTTCCAAAGTATACCTGTAGAAACAAAATGACTTAAAACTCTAAATATTCAACAATATCAGAGTATCCAAATATTAATAGTTGAATCCTGTTGATATTAGCCGATGATGTGTTTAAATTTAGTTGATTTACAAGTTTACAAGAGTGTGGCGTCTCAGGTCAACTGGGTTGGACCCTTTCCAGAGAAAAAAAGTCAATGTAAACATGATGCTGTCCTCATAAATAAGTGAGAGGGGTGAGTTGGTGCTATAGCGTTCGCCCTCGAGAGTTCAAGCATGCCAGTTGTTTTAACACAGGACGGGGCCGTCGGACTGGCCGCAAAACGGCCAGTGAAGCCCCTAGAGTGAAGCCAATTAGCTTCACTAGAGTGAAGCCCCTTCCAGTGAAGCCCCTTCTTGTGAAGCCCCTAGACTCTAGGGGCTAATTGGCTTCACTCTAGGGCCTAGAGTGAAGCCAATTAGCTTCACTAGAGTGAAGCCCCTTCCAGTGAAGCCCCTTCTAGTGAAGCCCCTTCCAGGGGTCATTACAGCTGTGCTTCACAGCACAATAAGAGAGCAGAGTGCTCATCAAACCCCACTCTCTGTCATTACGTTAAATCCTTTTTGGACAGGGGTCCTTTTAATGATGATGTCATTGTGCATTGTGACCATAATCCATCTGCAGCTCAGAATGTGCCTAAAAAGCTCTAGGGAGATCTCTTATCTTTAAGGGGACACACACACACACACACACACACACACACCATACTTACCAGATTAGCGGTCAGCATTAAGCCCATTCTGGAAAAAGGGTGTGTGTGAGCGCACGCGCACACTACTTTAAAGCCTTTAGCCAATATCCAAAGTAGCTTAGGTTAGCCTGGCAGGAGCCTCCGGCGCACCGTCCTAGCAGTGTTGTTGTTGACATGTAGTGATGGGTTCCTGCGCTCCCAGACGTCGTAGCCCAGTTCCACTCCTGGACGAGCACGCGGACCCCTGGATATAAACGGCAGGTCGGC
>NC_079428.1:16182658-16207658 GCF_026213295.1 Gadus chalcogrammus
ACCCTCTTCCTGCACGAGTGCATCAAGGCCGTGCTGCGCCTCTACAAGGTCAGCACACAATGACAGCCCTGTAGACCACCACGATGCACCCCCGAGCAGGTGGACCGGTCCGTAAACCACCACCATACACCCCTGAGCAGGTGGACCGGTCCGTAGACCACCACGATGCACCCCTGAGCAGGTGGACCGGTCCGTAAAGCACAGTGGAACACCCCTGAGCAGGTCGACCGGTCTGTAAACAACCGTGAAATCCCCCTGAGCAGATGGACCGGTCTATAAACCACCATGAAACGCCCCATAGCGGATGGACTGGTCCACTCTGGGGGCATGTGGATCTCTGCCCTTTAACTTCAGTGTCGTAAGGCCTTTTGAGGACGTACAAAATTAAACCATGATTCTATTTCACAATTTTATTCAACACCAAGTTCCAGGCAAAGTCCAATGGAGCCTTTTCACAGAGTTGTGCGGACATGACAGACGGGTGCCGCCCAGAACACTAATTATGGGCCTGCTCATTGAGTCCATTTCAAAGAATTATCGGTTGGGCCTCATGACAAAATCTCAAATTCCATGATTTAAACTATCGAAATACATCAATTAGGCTGTAATACTATTTATTATTTAACACAAGTACTAGAAATATCCAGTCTCATATGTCAAGTTTAATACGATCCATGTGTATATGTCCTATTCTGCTACTGACACAACCAGATATCTTGGATTCTCTGTCCCACAGATCTGCTTTCGAAAATAATATGTTGTTCAGTGTTGGGGAGTAATGAAATACATGTACCGGCGTTACGTATTCCGAATACAAATGATAAGTAACTGTATTCCGTTAGTTACAATTTAAATAGTTGGTATTTAGAATACAGTTACATTGTTGAAATCAATGGATCACATGACGATACTTCTGTTTCACGAGTTTATTCGTGCTTTCACACCAACAGCATTTAGTGCGCACTAAACGGGTTTGGTCCCTTGGTTCGGTATGTTTGCGTTGGTGTGAATGCAACCGCCTCACTTTGATGTGAACTAAATCAGCCGACCGAGACCTCCCTGAACAGCTGGTCACGGTTTGCTTCCAAACAAACCCTGGTACGGTTGCTTGAGATGTGAAAGCGAACGCACCTCGGTCCAATCCAGTTCTAAAAAGCGCCTCTTTGGGCGTAACAGGCACCCGCTCAGCCGCGCGCATTATGGGAATATTGTTTGATTAGTAGCATATTTATCGGACCGTCGGGTGAAAATGAGTCGTGGCTCAACATGGAGTCAAGAGGAGACGGAATGTCTGTTGGATATTTGGACAGACACCCAAATAAAGCATATTATTATCTTTACATAATAAAGTG
Organism: Gadus chalcogrammus; assembly: GCF_026213295.1. Classification (NCBI taxonomy): domain Eukaryota; kingdom Metazoa; phylum Chordata; class Actinopteri; order Gadiformes; family Gadidae; genus Gadus; species Gadus chalcogrammus. Next base: position 16,184,011 of record NC_079428.1, read on the forward strand.
CACTTTCAGGGAGACTTGGGCCTAACACATTTGAACAGAAGAGCACACCACAATAGGCCTGTTTAGTAAGCAGGATTTGATGCCGCATTCCTACACTTATAATATGCAATTCAATGTGGAAGTAATCCAAGTATTCAGAATACAATATTGAGTGATGTAACGGAATACGTTACATATTACATTTTTGGGCATGTATTCTGTATTCTGTCACTGGATACATTTTAAAAATGTTGTACATACATACATGCATACATACATACATACATACATACATACATACATACATACATACATACATACATACATACATACATACATACATACATACATACATACATACATACATACATACATACATACATACATACATACATACATACATACATACATACATACATACATACATACAAAGGAAATGGCATACATTTTGCTAACACAAACCAACACATAGACTGGCAGCACGAGACGTCAAACAGGACCATAGACGTGTATAAATGGATTGAATACGTTTCATTTTAGTTAAATGCATGCATGTTTCTCAACTGTATTATCCACCAGGTACTTTGTCTGTACTTCCACCAATGAATCCCTGGCTGGAGGTAAGCCCTGCCTTATAACGCCCTGCTCCCGTCTCCCCAGGGCCAGGAGCGGCCGCCGCGCTCGGTGGTCCTGGTGGGCCACTCCATGGGCGGAGTGGTGGCCCGCGCTCTCTTCACCCTGCCCCGCTTCAGCCCCCCGCTGGTCAGCCTCATCCTCACCCAGGCCTCCCCCCACCTGGCCCCAGTGCTGGCCCTGGACACACACCTGCTGGGTAGGGGGTCCACCGCTGTAATCACCTGATACCACGCGCACTTTAGGACTGCACTTTAAAAGACTTTGCAAGGTTCTTTGCAATGTCATGTTTTTTTTTTTACCCTTAATAATTACCTAGGTCCGTTAATTGCGCTCAAATGTAAATCCTTAAATGCAATTCGTTTTTTTTGTTTTATTGTCTTTATTTAACATGTTATATTTAGGTGTCACTTATCCTATTGTCACATAACGTCACCTATTATTCGAATAACCATTGTGTTTTTTGTTGCGTTATTTCTGTTGTATCCTTAATCCCCCTCGGGGAGGATTTCAGTGTCTATCGTTCTGTCTGTCTGTCCGACAGTCTGTCTGTCACATGCTCACACGGGCCACAGTAGCCTGCCGGATTGACAGGCCGCTAGGTTGGTATGCAGACAGACAGATGGGTGCGCAGGCAGGTGTAGAGAGCAGGAATGCAGATGGGTGGGTGGACATATGGAGGGGCTATGGTGGTGGTGGAGGGAGGGAGGGCTGCACCTTCTCCTTAGGGATGCTTACAGTGGAACAGGGAACCTCCCAACGTTGTGTTTAGACCAACTCATTCTTTGAAGAACTCTTTTTTTTTTTTACTACTACTAACCCCAGATCACTTATTTTGTGTGCGACCATCCTAACTATGGTCCTCATAAACTCAAATCCAACCCATATTAGATAATACATTTCACTCTAGTATTGTGTATGTCCCTGTTTCTATTGGTGTCTATTTTGTTTAGGCTTCTACTCTGCGGTGCGGGAGAGGTGGGTGAGGCACGCGGACAGCCTGGCCAACGTCACTGTGCTGTCGGTGGGGGGGGGTTACCGTGACTACCAGGTGCGCTCCGGCCTGACGACCCTGCCCTGCTCCCCGGGAGACCCCAACAAGCTGTCTCTGGTGGTACGACTCCGGTTATCAATCTGAACCGCCCTCTGTTTGTCCACCAGACTCGTTGGTTAAGTTAATTACCAGATGGTTAAGCTATGTGTTTCAGTAGATGCTTGGTGAGCTTTGTGTCAGATTTAGGGTGAGGATCTGAGGCCAATAGGTGTAATGCAGGTTGAAATTCAAGCTCTCAAAAGTAAAATCTCTTTGCAGAGGCAGCAATCCCAGAATTCAGAATTCTGATTCTGTGTTTGATGTTAACGGTTACAAATAATCAATGAAACCAGCAGAGCTCCGTGTGGGAGAAAACGTGCTTTCTTCCCCAATCTGCAACCTTTTCCTCTGTGCCCCCCCCCAGGCGACTGCGGTTCCCAGGACCTGGGTGTCCACCGACCACCTGTCCATCGTCTGGTAAGACGGCTCTTCTTCTTCCCACCACGCCGTCTCTCCTTCTGGTGTGTCTGACAGAGGCGCTCTCTGTGCTCTGTGTTCAGGTGCAAAGAGCTGGTCCTGGCCACAGTGCGAGCGTTCTTTGACCTCATCGACCCCGAGACCAACCAGGTGAGGATGAGGAGCTGGGTCAGGGGTCAGGAGTACCCTCCTCCTTACCTGCCTCCCTGTTGATACCTGCAGTCACGCTCAGCTATGTCTTACTGCCCCAAATCTCAGGGAACATTCCCCCATGATTTACCCAGGGGGTAACGGACCATAGTTCTGGGGTTCTGGTGAAGACCAATAACGCATTTATCGGGTCTAGGCTTTCTCTCATTCATTATTGTTTTCCGTATTTTCGACGACTACAAAATTTCGGCTAGTCTCTTTTAAATTGATATCAAACTAATAAAACGCTAAATCATCATCGGACGGTAGCCAATAGGTTCGGTGATTGTTGCTCCGCACACGTTTGTTTAGCTGCCCTTACCATGTAACCACAGTCTGCTCAAGTCTTGTTGGTTGATGGAACTCAAACCAGAACCGAATGCTTCCGATATTAAAATCCTGTCCCGTAGCTTACAGATTCTGCATTCAAGTCTTTGTGAGGTTTATATGCAGACATCTATTGATTGAGATTAGATTGCCCTAACTGAATTGTTGTAAATGCTTTCAGTATCGCAGTGCAATTGGATAAATTTACTGCCAAAGGGCCTCTGACTGAATTATTGTTATTATTGAAATAACAAGAAAAAAAAACGTCCAACACCATATAGCTCGGGTTTGTACTATTCACCTAAAACGCTTTAATTTGTACCATGTACTATTTGACACCTTTCATCTAAAATGCACTTGCATTTTAAACGAAAGGTGTCAATGAGCAGGTCGGGGGGAGAGGATCTGCCCTACAGGTAGACTGGGGTGGATGAATGGCTCAACCCCTGAACCTTCAGCTGGGAGTGAGACCCCCTGACTGCCACCCTATCCTCCTCCTCCACTATCAACCCAGTCTCACGGAAATATGTGACACTGTCACGTCACGTCATTTAATCTATTCATTCGTGATCTGGGACACGTAATTTAATTTTTTTCGTGCCAAGAGCACAAATTTCAAACTCATTCGAAAAAGTAGAGATGAAGCAGATACCTTTTTATCCTTCGAGGTTTGCCTACAGAGTAGTGCACCTGCGTTTAATATATACTTGAATTGTCACAATTTCCCAGAATCAAAGGTGAAAGTAGAAACGGGTGGCCAAAAGCTGTCATATTGTTAGAAAATTGTGCTTTTGGCACGAAAAAATTCAAATTAAGTGTCCCAGATCACGAATGAATAGTTTAAATTACATGTCACGTATTTCCGTGAGACTGGGTTGCCACTATACTCTCCTTGATCTCTAAGCTCCTCCCATGGAGCAGCTGACCAATGGGTGTGCGGTGCTCAGTTCACAGACAGTGTGGTTAGGAGGATGGAGGTGCTGCACCACCACTTCATCAGACACCCCGTCAGGATGCTGGATGAGACCCCGGAGGCCCCCCTCCCCCTGCCAGGTACACACGTCACACACGGTACCCCCCCCCCCCCCCCCCCTCCAGGGGGAGGGGGGAGAAGAGGGGCAGGAAGGCAGTTATTTTCATTTCAAGGCAAACGGAAAACCCGTCACATTCTTAATGGGAATTGAAATCAAAGGCAAATCTACAGTCTGTCATTTAATTAGTTTACCTACTGCAGATTCTCCTGAGGCGTGGAATGAAGTGAATGCACTGCGTCTGGCGTACAGCGCCCCCAAGGTAGAGTCGACCCAGGAACGGGTATATTATCTATTCAGCTGTAGAAAAGGGTTGGTTTTAGCATGAAATGTATCCTCTTAAAAGTGCTACTAAACCCAAACCCCTTTGACTATTATTTGTTATTTTCATAAATCTACGTTTTGTGAATCTAATTTGTAAGTTTGTTCTATGCATTGTGGATGCAAGGTTTGTTTCAAACAGCACACTACCAGATGTTTGGATTCATAATGAAGACGTGTTTGTTTGATTTGTCTCCGGTGGGGATGTGACGCCAACAGGAAGGTCAGGCAAAGTACTTCCTGTTTGCCCTGTCCAGTCGCAGGAAGGCTTACAGCCACTTCTACTGTCGCAGCAACAATATGGTGAGGCTCTTTCATTGGGCCTGGTTCGGTGTGGCCTGTGATGAGGTTAAATAAGATAAGATAAGATACAACTTTATTAATCCCCCGTAGGAGAAATGTGTTTGTTGCAGAACAGCCCAGCAGCAGTGGAAGGACACAGGATAAAATAACAATGCAATAAATACAAAGTGCTAATGCATAAGTAGACGCTTATAGTTAAAAATAGGGACAAAAACAAGACAAACAGAACCAACATCAAGATGGGTGATTCATATACACATATATACGCATACTTAAACACACACACATGCATATGCAAACACATAGACATACACAAACACAATATACAGGCATGAAATATACAGTTCATGCCTCAATATGTAGGATAAGGTAATCAAGGTCGTTTTATGTGCCCTTAACTGCAAGGGATATGCCATTGTTGATGATGTGAAACGTGGTTAGTTGACATAGTGTGTGCCTTGTGTGTGTGTGTGCATGCGTGGCTGTGTAGGAGATGTCCAGCTGGGTGTATGGATGTGTCCAGAAGACTGGCTCCATGTGGTAAGAGGACTCTGTTTACTGACTCATGATGACTCTAGCATATAAAACCAGATGAGCCTGTCAGACAGGACTGTTGTGGACATTGTCATCATGACATTATGTTCCTCATTTCACCGATCCAGTTTTAGCTGCAGCTTGAATGTCATGGGCACACGGAGCAATATTTTATTTACTTGGTTTTGTGGTGCATTGTGGGGTCAATCCAATCATTTAACTAAGTTGATTAATATATTATTTTTAAATAATGTTATTTTCTCTGTCTCTCTGAACAGTGTTCGTGCGGTGGACCTGTCCCGTGGAACAGAACTCCTACCTCCATATAAGGTCATTTCCTCCTTATGCTGGTTGATAGTTAGCACAACTGAAGCTACTTAATCACTCAACGGCATGGTGTGCTGATACAAGTTGACACAGATCTATCTGAGTCTATCATATCATATTACCTTCCTGTCTGACCGTGCTGTGTCCTGATTGGCCCACACAGGTGCTCGTCCTGAGCCTCAGCGACCTGTCTTCTGTCTCTCACCTGGTGGTCGCCGCCTCAAACCTCAACGGCAAGCAGGTGAGGACGCTAACGGCAGCCAAGTGCTGTGAGTTCTGACAATACGTGTGTGGTGCGTAGCCATGGGAACACAAGTACACATTCAGTATGGCTGGAGTTGAGACGGTTCATCTCAGAGATGGGACAGCAGTCCAACGTGAGTTTTGTTTCAGTAAGCGTTGACGTGGCCGATGGGTTGTGTGTTTGTCTTCCAGTTCACGGTGGAGTGCGAGTGGCAGAGACAGGAGGCCCAGACCGTGTCCGTCTCCGTGCCGCACGTCCTCTCCTTCGGTACGTCACTCAGGGTTATTGTTCTGGTTACGCTGCAGGAGGAACGGTTTGGAGAGTTGTAAAGAGAGAGAGCAGAAACGGTGGATGAATAATAATAGCTCTTAAATCGTACCTAGAGCTCCTTAAGTTGCCGTGTTTAACCCGTGAGCTAAAGTGTTTACGAACGTGTGCCCGTCCAGGGTTGACCTCCAGTGACGTGACGGTGAACTCCTCGGGACTCCTGCACACTGTGGAGCTGGAGCACTTCCACCAGGTGTGGGACGGTCGGGACACGCAGAGCATTCCCCACCTGGGACTTCACAGCTTGACTTCTCTCTTTGTGTCGTAGGTCTACCAGTCTTTCAGAATTACGGTCACAAGCCACTGCAAAGTACAAAAGGGTAAGATGGTTGGAGCTTTGGATCTTGTGAATGTTAGCATGGGTACAAGTATAGATAAATCTCGGGTGCGAATGTGGATTTCATTACGTTGCTCTGCAGATAGAATGGCCAACGTGTACCGGATGAAGGTGCCATGGTTCAGAGAGGACTTCTTAACCACTGCCAGGTGTGTGTGTGTGTGTGTGTGTGTGTGTGTGTGTGTGTGTGTGTGTGTGTGTGTGTGTGTGTGTGTGTGTGTGTGTGTGTGTGTGTGTGTGTGTGTGTGTGTGTGTGTGTGTGTGTGTGTGTGTGTGTGTGTGTGTGTTCTTAAAAAAAGTGTACCATTTATGTACAGGTTCTAGTGGACAAAACCGGGCCCTCGTGAGCCAGCCCATGATCATGGCCCTTATACGGCTGCATTATGATAGCCCTCACAAACCAGCTCACGATGATGGCCCTCATAAACCAGCCCACTGTGATGGGCCTCATAAACCAGCCCACTATGATGGGCCTCATAAACCAGCCCACTATGATAGCCCTCATAAACCAGCCCACTGTGATGGGCCTCATAATCCAGCCCACTATGATGGGCCTCATAAACCAGCCCACTATGATGGGTCTCATACGTTGGCCCACTATGATGGGCCTCATAAACCAGCCCATTATGATGTGCCTGATAAACCAGCCCATTTTGATGGGCCTGATAAACCAGCCCATTATGATGGGCCTCATAAACCAGCCCACTATGATGGGTCTCATACGTTGGCCCACTATGATGGGCCTCATAAACCAGCCCACCATGATGGGTCTCATAAACCAGCCCACTATGATGGGGCTGATAAACCAGCCCACTATGATGGGCCTCATAAACCAGCCCATTATTTTACGCCCTCATAAACCAGACCACTATGATGGCCCTCCTAAGGTAGTGTCTGATTACGTTCCCTCCACCAGTGTTCCTTCTGTGACTGAGATCTCGGGAATGCTCCACACCAGTCGCCCGGGCAACACCTCCTCAGCTCTGCTTCAGCTGCACACCGCCCCAAACTGCCAGTACAAGGTAAGGCTCAGCTCCCATCAATACCAGCCACTAGGACTAGGTTATGGGAATGGGATTCAGTATATTAAAGGGGGGACATCAGTGGCGAAGCAAGACCTTTTTTGGGTGGGCTCAAGCCCACCCAAAACTTGCCTTAGCCCACCCTATCATTTCGTCCTCAAATCTAATATTCTACCTTTTTTACACAAGCAATGAGAGAATAGATGCTGTAATGAACAGGCACAAATGGGCTAGTGAAATCGAGCGCAACCTTCCTGCAGGAATCTCTAACCTCTGATTGGTGGGTGGGCGTCTCCTGTTTGACAAAACCAAAAAGGCAGCACGAGCACACTTAACATAGTTTCTGCTGTTTTGTCTGTCAAAAAGGCTTGCTAGTCTTTATCAGATAATCCACGATTTCCAGCTGTGTTATAACATGACCAGCTAATAATAATAATCATTTTAAAACCTTGACATAATCTGTCAGATGACTTTTAAATGACAGTTGACCACAAGGCGATTCTATCTATGCCTCTTCTTGAATTGCTTCATGTTTTTGTCGGCTGGGGTTTGTAGGTTTGTAATGCTGCGTAGCATGATAAGCATGATGAGGTGCAAGGAGCAGAAAAAGTTGACATGGGTGCTAATTTTCAGTTGAAAAAAAACGCTGGCATTATTTTATCAGCTGAGGGCGTATTCATTGCCATAACAACGTGAGCTAATCAACAAGTACAACATGTTTTAATACTATGAGACTCACTATGAGGGGGGGGGGGCGCGAGCAGCAGACGGGACTTAGTGTCTTATTTATTTATTTAATATTTATTTTAATATTTTAATAATATTTTACTTATTTTATTCAAGAATTTTGATCTCACAGTTGACAGAGGGACTTGGTGTCTTTATTCATGCTTGAAAGAGGAACATATATTATTTTTTTTTAAATGGAATAAGCTGATGAAGCTGACAAGTGACCAATGTTTACCATTAAAAATATCTTTAATTAAATGCAAACCCCAGTGAATCATATGCTCTTGTTTGTCTGTTTTGAGATTCACAAAGACTTAGCAGTCTTGTTTAAATCACAAGTGGGCGTGTCCACCTAGATATATGCTGGATGGATCAGTCCACCGGCCTAACCAGTGGACTGAAGCAAACGTTGCTGATCCATCCATCGTACATCTCGGTGGACACGCCCACTTGTGATGTCACAGAAACACAGGAAAAGGTCGATTTTCAAACGGCTTGTAACGGCTAATAACACTCACACCTGGTGGTATGATATCCGCCCTTTAAGTTGTTGGGATGCAACAACATCAGTTTAACTGATCAGTGTTTTCTTATTATCTCTGTAGGTGCTGGTGAGGACCTCTTTCCCGAGGGTTATGGGACAGGTAAGATACAGTCCTGTATCAAGAGGTTTTCAGATAAAAGTCTGCATTTCCCATGAGCCATCACTGAGAGGTGTGGCAGGGGTTTAGAGAAATTGACGTTTCTTAGGACGTTATGTTGAAAAAATACTAATGAAGTGATGAATCAGTGTTTGTATTAGCTGTATTTTGTACTCCAAATATCAAGATGCTTTTTTCCCAATCAGGGAAACAATTTTAACAATAGGTGATTGTGTCATATGTGTATACCTGCCAACTGGTGGGTATTTGATTCCTAAAGCCGTCGTTTCATTGTGAAGGACTTGTCTGGGCATTAAGTCGTGGCTGCGTTCCAACACACAGTGATTTGAGCGCTGTTAGCTCGTTCTGCTCGAGGACTCCTCCAGCCTCCCTGTGCTCTGCCCCTCCAGGTCCTGCGGTTCTGCGGGCCCCAGCTGCCCGTGTACATGGCCGTAACGCTCCTGCTGGCCTGCGGGGGGCAGCTGTGGTCCATCGCCAGGACCGGGAAGCCTCTGGAGGCCAGCCAGGCCGTGGGCTGGGGCCTGCAGCCTCACAAAGTGGGCCTCCCCGTCTACCTCCTGCACCTGCTGCTGGGGTACGAGTCTATCACACAGCCGCGACCCTACTGCCCTACAACCGCACAGCCTTCCCCCCGGCGATGATGATGATGATGATGATGATGATGGACGTTCACTCTATTCTTCACTATTCATTCGACTGCCACATATGGACCACAGGTGTCCCTGAGCGAGACGCCTCACCCTGACTGCCCTGTGCAGGGAGGTGTGGCGTCACCTGTCTGTGAGCAATAGAAAATAATCATGACGGCAACCCCTTTCCTTCCTTTCCATCATGATGGAATGGATTTAGTTTATTATTTGCTAATCTCATTGTGTGTGTGTGTGTGTGTGTGTGTGTGTGTGTATGTGGATACACACACACACACACACACACATTTGTGTGTGTGTGCGCGCGCACAAACAAATGAAACACGCACACGTGATGCCGGTTAGCCCTCCGTCGGCCGCTGAGGGGACCTCAACCGAGCACACACACACACACGCACGCACGCACGCACGCGCGCGTGGGAATCTTCCTCTTAATACTTCCTCAAATTTAACCAAAGATACACACTGTACTGCTAACCACAGTTCAACATGACGAACAAGGATGTCACAAAATGGCACATTTCAAACACTGCAATGATGAATCCTTCTTAAAGGGGTGGTGCTTTTTCGACTATTCCCTTTGCTTCAGTCTGTTATGACGTATTTATATAAATACATGTTTTATGTCTGCTCAACTTGAAAAAATCTAAGTTTCACCAGGGGGGGTATTGGAGCCCACCGAGAACACCCCTCAATAAGTGCGTGAAACAGCTTGTTGGTATACAAACTTTGGGCGGTGCAGAAGTCCCGCCTCCTGTCTACCCGCAATGTTCACTACTTGAACTTGCCGACACACGCGCAGGCCAATCGCAACAGAGGGGGCGTGCTGCTGACCAATAACATCAGACTGGGCCCCTCGGGAGGGGGGCCTTTCAGCAACATGATACAAATCCGCTTTTGAAAGACGCTGAAAATGGTTTTGCATAAATGAACGGTGTGTGAATAATAAGGGGTATTTCTAACATGCACGCATCAAACCCTATTCTTGTAGTACCCCAAATGCAATTGTAGAAAAGCATGATATGGGATCTTTAAAGGTTGGGTACGCGATTTGCGAAACGCCAGCAGATTTTGAAAATACACAACTCAAATGGTCCTACCCCCTCCCCTTCAACGCTGACTCTGACTCCACCCATTCCAAGTACCTGGACGCGCAATCATGCACGAGCGCGAACAGAGATGCGCGAGAGCGAGCCAGGCTAGCGTAGGTTTTCGTTTAACAACATGGCACTACATTCAGCTGTAAATTGCACCCAGTACCGCGGGAAGTAGGGGTTTTGGGGGTGCTGCAACACCCCCTGTCCGAGGCCCTGTCTTATCACAGAAAACGATCATTTCTAAAAACCATAGTGGAGATTTCTGAAAACGCCGGTTATGTGTTGTCGTATCAACGGGGAGAAACGGGATTTTAGGTTCTGAAGCGTCACATTATGCACCAGGAAATGCTTAACGTCATGTGAGCATCCGCTGTACCGTATTGGTCCTAATATAAACACAAACCCCATTGTAATACGACCTATATTTGGAAAAAAGATTTGAAGACCAGATCTTGATTTCATGAATAAATAAATTGTATTAATTGAAATAATATACGAAAATAAAAAGGCATAGAATAAAACACTGCATTGCCACTAAACAGTAGTGCAAATAGGCCGTACTGATGTGTACACCAAAGACTTCCTGACACTCCTCTGCCCCGCTGTGTTCGCTCTGGCTGTGGTCGCTCCGAACTGTTTCGGCCCGTGGCAAAGCGAGTCATCCTCGCTGCTGTCCAAGGCATGTTGAGACGCAGCATTTATTTAATGCTCATATGTCCTAGTGCTGAAAAAAGGTTATATGAAAAAGTGTGAGGGTAGCGGTGGTGCGCTAAACTTGTTCTGTGAGCAGCTGGATGTGAACCATGGTGTGAAGGAAGTGAACACAACGATCGATTTTCAACTGTGCGCGCATGCACTGGTGTAATTGAGCTGCGCTGCTATATATCTTTTTTTATCAATGTGACGAGTTGCGAGTCTAGTGCAGGCCGGGTTTTTTTTTCCAGCACCCCCTGCTGAGAATACGTTCTCGCGGCTATGGTTGCACCAGATGTTATAAACATTAAACGGTCACATAAATCAATACTATTTTTAGAAAATGTATGTTTGTTTCATATAATTGTATTTGAAGTCCTGGTTTTCACTAGGGTTGCCGCGGTGTGGACATTTTCACACCGAGTAATACACTCGCCTCAACACCGGTATTACCGAGTATAAACGGTATAAACTTTGAAACTAGGTCAACCGCCACACAAGCATCGGTTTTTAGACCCTTCTCGTCCTTCAGTTGCCGCCAACGTTCAAAAGCAGCGCCTAGGATTATTCTTGATTTCAGTTTTTCTCTTTCAGCGTTTTTATTATCAATTACTCTCTGAAAAAGAGTTTTCCTTCTCTTTGCTGGTGGTGGTGGTGGTGGTGGTGGTGGTGGCGTCTTGTCTGCCATGGAAATTGTCTTCTACTGCTAGGTCCAAATGTGGATTAACTAGTTCCAGTAGATACCGCAGGATAACAACAAACAGGAGCTTGCTCTGGGTCACGAGCTCTGGGTCACGAGTACTGCACGAAGGGGTCGCGCGCGGGGCGCGGGGGAGGGGGGGAGGGGGAGTGCAGTACGACCGTTTGATTGACGTACTTACTGTCCAATGAAACTCGGTGGCAATGGATATGATTGGCTGGAGTTTTTCGAGCCCTGCACGTTCCACAGATGATTGACAAGTTTAATTTTCATGTCAGTACTTCTAACTCAGTGGCTGTAAGCGGGTTATGATAAGGATTTCAAGTAATTTTGCAAAAATGGCCAAAAAAGCAAATCACCTATGCAACCTTTAAGGTTGCTGTGTTTCCTTATTGCCCCCTAATCCGGGACCCTACCATCTGGGGGTCTCTGGTCCTGGTTCTCTGGTTCTGCTCCAGTCCATCTGGGGGTCTCTGGTCCTGGTTCTGCTCCAGTCCATCTGGGGGTCTCTGGTCCTGGTTCTGATCCAGTCCATCTGGGGGTCTCTGGTCCTGGTTCTCTGGTTCTGCTCATGGTTGTAACCTCCCCCCTCCCCCTCCGTAGGTGCAGCCAGTTCCAGGAGGCCTGGTCGGCGCTGGGCCTCCCCGCCATGGACGCCCTACCCCCCACTGCCCCCGACCACTCCACCCTGGAGGGGGGGCCCGTGGACGAGTGGCCCCACCTCCTCGGGCCCCTGCTGTACCTCCTGGGGGCCACGCTGGCGTTCTGGGGCAGCGCCCTGCTGCGTCTCTCCCTGGCCCTCCTCTCCCTGGCCGCGGCTCCTCTGACCAGGTGGGGGGGGGGTCACACTGGGAGGCCTCTTTGCTCATATTTCTTTATGTTTTCTGCATGGGATTATAATATCAACAAACTACAGGAAGTGAGCTACCCTGACGCCTCAAAACACATGCTCAGTAATATGAGTCATACTGGAGAGGTTGTCAAGGGAACTGGAATCATAGCTTGATGTTAAAGGCACCCAGTGCAACTTTCGAGGCTTAAAAATAAACATTCAATTTCTAGTCTTTTTTACACGTAGTAAGTTTCAATAACTCCATACCATTACATACCGACATTCAAGCAGCAAAGATGAGACGTCGTTGAGTGGTGAGAACTGATAGAAAATCGATAACAACAACAATGCCGCCATTTTCTTTATTTTTTGTAACCTACAATAAATAAAGCAGGCTTCCAGTCAATGGAAAAATGGCTTCTCCCCACCGGCGATTGTTGTTGTTTACGATTTTCTATCAGTTCTCACCACACAACGACGTCTCATCTTTGATCCTTGAATGTCGATATGTAATGGTATGGAGTTATTGAAACTTACTACGTGTAAAAAAGACTAGAAATTGAATGTTTATTTTTCATTGAATGTTTACATAAAGTTGCACTGGGTGCCTTTAAAACGAAGGGGTACGGTACATTCTGGACATTATTGCAAATTAAAATCTGATTTAGGAAATTGAATTCATGAACGCCTTTGAACTGTCTTGTTTGAGGAATACACTTGTAACCGCTGGAATCGGACCCATCTAACGTATGCTCCCTGGGTCTCCCAGACCGTCGGTGGCCCCGGACTGTGGGACTCTGGGCCGGCGGAGGCAGGCCCTCCTCTTCCTGGTCCTCAGCATAGTGGGCGGGACTTCCTGTGGGGCCGTTGCAATCTTCAGTGCCTTCCTGATTCACCTCTACAGGGTGAGTGGGAGGACAGAACTCTGCAGACTGGTGTGTGTGTGTGTGTGTGTGTGTGTGTGTGTGTGTGTGTGTGTGTGTGTGTGTGTGTGTGTGTGTGTGTGTGTGTGTGTGTGTGTGTGTGTGTGTGTGTGTGTGTGTGTGTGTGTGTGTGTGTGTGTGTGTAATGATGTCTCCCCGTGTGTCCAGGTCGTCCGTCTACAGATGACTGAACGCTCTCTGAGTCACATGCTGAATCTGGTGAGATCAACGAGAGCTGTTATGAACTCACAGGATATCAACACACAGAATAGTAATGGGCAGGTGGTGGGGGCAGGGGGGGGGCATTGGGGCATGTATCACGCTAGCAGTGAAGCCTCTGCCCTGGTGAGGCCCTTGCTATGGTTACCGTTTAATATTGAGTAGAGCGTACCATTGAAGGTCCCATGACATGCCACCAGGTGTATTGTTATTAGCTGCCCCCCCCGTGACATCACAAGTGGGCGTGTCCACCCCGACGTGTGCTGTATAGATCGGTGTGCCAGCCCCCCCGGTGGACTACACCCGGGGGCACGTCATGGGGCTGTTGAGGCTTGGTCCTGATGGCAGCAGGCTGGGTTCCGCTCCCTGCCCGTGGTCCTCCCCTGCATGTCCTCCCCTGCGTCTCCCATACCTTCACGTCTATCTCCCTCCATCATAAAGCAACGCAAAAATGTGGTGGTTTTCTTTAAAAAAACTCCACTGAATGTCCAACGCTGCCGCCCGCAGGCGCCGGAGAAGAACAACGGGGGGGAGGAGAACGGTGCGGGGACGGGGGCGGCCCCCCCGGGGGTCTCCAGACAGAGGAACGGCGGGGGGGCGCTGCTGTCGGAGGGCCTCCTGCACCAGGTGAGGAGCGACCTCCAGCTCCACCTCTCCCTGTCTGCCCTCTTCACATTACCCATCATGCTCAGCGCGCCCTCGCTGCTCCACTGGGCCCGCAACCTGAGGTACTAGAGGCTGCCGGCTGCTGCTGTTGTTGTTGACCCTTTCTAATGATGCTCTGCATAATTATAATGTTGTTGTTGTCCCTAAAATCCTTGCCTTGATCTTAACCACACCATGATGCTCTCAAAAGCAATCTTACTACTAACTAATACTGCCCTGTTTCAAACTGAATTCATCAACTACGCCATCTTTAATTTTATAGCCGAAACAACGTGATTGTTGCTAGGTTACCAGTCCTCTCGCCATATATGAACAGACTAGTTGCTAGGTTACCAGTCCTTTCTCTCTATGAACAGACTTGTTGCTATGTTACCAGTCCTTTCTCTCTATGAACAGACCTGTTGCTAGGTTACTAGTCCTCGCTCTTTATGAACAGACTTGTTGCTAGGTTACCAGTCCTTTCTCTCTATGAACAGACTTGTTGCTAGGTTACCAGTCCTTTCTCTCTATGAACAGACCTGTTCCTAGGTTACTAGTCCTCGCTCTATATGAACAGACCTGTTGCTAGGTTATCAGTCCTCTCTATTAACAGACCTGTTGCTAGGATACCAGTCCTCTCTCTCTATGAACAGAGTAGTTGCTAGGTTACCAGTCCTCTCTCTATATGAACAGACCTGTTGCTAGGTTATCAGTCCTCTCTCTATTCACAGACCTGTTGCTAGGTAACCAGTCCTCTCTCTATATGAACAGACATGTTGCTAGGTTACCAGTCCTCTCTCTCTATGAACAGACCTGTTGCTAGGTTACCAGTCCTCTCTGTCTATGACCAGGTACTCTCCCCGGCTGGACCCAGACTCACTCTGGCCGCACACTCTGCCTCTGCTCGCTGCCATGGTCCTGCTCATCGACTGCAGCTGTCATGCACTGAGCCACAGGTAGCTCTCTCGCTCTCGCTCTCGCTCTCGCTCTCGCTCTCGCTCTCGCTCTCTCTCTCTCTCTCTCTCTCTGCTGGCTGCAGTCGTCCAGCTCATTCACTGCAGCTGATATGTTTATTTGTTGTATCATTATTTCTCTTAATAGTAAACTGAGTTGATTAAAGTCTAGTCCCCCGACCATATCGCTGTCTAATTGCAGAGAAATAACTACGGAACTAGAGTAAAGATGGCTATGTCTGTAAGCTTGCTCTTGATGTAGTTGGCAATTATCTGGGGATTGCTTTGGTAGTATTTTTGGAAACAGAAAGTTGGCCACTGTTTTTTGATTGGTCCCAATCTTTTGTTCCAGCAAACTCCTCCGCGTGGTTTGCCACCTCCCCCTGCCCCTCTGCGTTGCCATGGTGACCTTCTCTCCGCTCCATCTCTACAGAGTGACCTACTTCCTGTCCGCAGCGCTGGTCCCGCTGGCCGTATCCTGTCTCCTCTGACAGCAGTCGGACGGTATCGGTCCCTCACTCCAAACACACAGACTCTCTCACTGCCTCAGTGAGGCCACTACCTGTCTCACTGCCTCAGTGAGGCCACTACCTGTCTCACTGCCTCAGTGAGGCCACTACCTGTCTCACTGCCTCAATGAGGCCACTAACTGTCTCACTGCCTAGTGGGCCTGGTCAGTGAACTACCTGGAATACGTTCCCTTGACGACCTTATCTCAACCTTGTCAGCTGCAGAACACTAACTGGATCATCTCAATAATTTCACTTCAACTCATCCCAACCCGACTGGATGCCTAAATAAAACCCATCATGGAGCAAACATCCAATTAGACGCCCCCACAGGAAGGAGGGGTTATCTGGTTGCCATGGGAGCAGAGCTATTGCTCGTACATGGTTTAGGAAGCTCCCAGTTCAGTACCAGGAGCTGCCATGGTAACCAATGATTACCAACATGCTGGGAGAACGACCTGGGAGTGATGGGGACCAGTACTGAAGCCCTGATGGATCTAGACCCTTTGCCTTACTCTGTGTATGTTTAGGTGGGCTCTAGGTTGACAAATGGTATCGGGGCCATTAACAAGTACATACGTGTGCGTGTGAGGAGCACACTACATGGTGGCACTGCTAACGTCGCTGGTGTTTTGTGGCTTTTTTTTGTGTTTTAGTTTATTGATTTAGTTTATATTGGGGGATGTTGAGTCTGGTGGTCTACAACATTAGTGCTGCGTTGGCGTTTCTGTCCGTCCGTTCAATCTGAACAGACAGCGCAGCTCTTACACTAAGGGTTCTTTTTGAGACCATACTGTAGTTGTCTGGAGGCCAAGTATATTTATCAAACATCCCCTGTATCGTCGTGGAGTTGAATAAAGCGGAACCTGGACTCTGTTGTACTGGTAGCTAGAGCCTGGACTCTGTTGTACTGGTAGCTAGGGCCTGGACTCTGTTCTACTGGTAGCTAGAGGCAGGACTCTGTTGTACTGGTAGCTAGGGCCTGGACTCTGTTGTACTGGTAGCTAGAGGCAGGACTCTGTTGTACTGGTAGCTAGAGGCAGGACTCTGTTGTACTGGTAGCTAGAGGCAGGACTCTGTTGTACTGGTAGCTAGAGGCAGGACTCTGTTGTACTGGTAGCTAGGGCCTAATGGCATCCCGGCTCTCTCTTCCTTCAGGACTCAAGCTGGTGGCAGATGAACTTTATCTGTCCCATCCACTCCTGGTTAAGACTGTTCCCCCTCACTCTGCCGCGTTGCTCTGTGGATGGCCCTCAGTGCTGGGAGGGCGCCTGCCACCACGGCTGGCTCTTCCTCTGGGTCCATCCATCCCCTTCAGCTGACGTGTAATCACACAAGCAGGTCTATGGGAGGTGTGTCTTCATCGGTACAGGAAGTCGGATGGCCTATCGTCCGAAGTCCTGAAGACGCTGATTGGTTTCCTGCCTGGTGCCGCGTCACGCCGGCACTCCCTGCTGGTGCGTCTGCCCTCGTCACGCTAACCGTCATAGCAACTACAGTGCCTTCCCGCCTCCCCACTCCTCCATCCAAGTGCTGCATTCAGTCCACAGCCTGCCTTCCATTCCCCAGAGGTCCTTACTGGGAACATGGGCTCCCAGTATAGAGACAGCATGTCAACCAGTGCACTCCATCTCCTCCTGGTGGAGATACAGCCCCCCCCTCTCTGAGAGGGGAACTGCTGGAGTACTGAGGCCACGTCGCGTGAGAGTTGCTGCCTGAATGTGAAGTTCTGGGAAAAAAAAATCTCTGTTCAGATTACAGTTCTGGAGCAGAACTCTGTTCAGTGGTCAGTTCTGGCGAACAAATCGAGACTATAGGCATGGATAAAGTGTGTGCGTGTGTGCGCGCGAGTGCTTTGAGATTCACAAAACCTGCCTCATTCCAAATGTGGCTTTTCTACCAGAATAACTTTGTCGTACTATTTAGTAGAAGTTGACATGTGTGGTTTTGTTTTACAGGTTTTGTTACATATATAGATGGGATTTTTTATATTGTGTTCACTGTGACCATGTGATAGTTACACAAAAAAAGCTTAAGGGACCTTTACTTTGAAATGATACTCTGTGGTGCACTGCTGAGTGGTGTTCCAATGCTGTTGCCCAATGGTTACTGACAAACCACACGTCAAACCACTTTATATTAAACCTTTTTCTGGAACCCTTGAGCTTCAATCTGTGCCGTTGATTACTCTTTTTAACTTTAGATGAAGTTAATAAGTTGTATTAAACAATAAACATTTATAATCCACTTTTTGAGTAATTTCAAACCAGCAGGTTTGAAATTACTCAAAGGTTTAGCAAAATCCCAATTAATCGTAGAAACTGCAATTTTTATTCGATGGCATATTTTTGTTTATGCTTTTTAGAGGCCACACAGAATTACCACAGGGCTGGACTACCATGACCTGAGTAAAAGCCCTAGTATTATGTTCCTTTATCTGAGTGTTAACTATAAGTAATGCACATAACAAACAAAGTTTACGATGACATGTCCCACCGATTTGATTCTTAAACCTGACTCATGTTTTGTTATTCTGTAGCATATCCTTTTTATATGAAAGCAATTGGTTGCCAAGATGAATTTTCTAGTCTATTATTTTCTTATGACCAGATTATTGTTATTGGATATATTTGTATTGAACAGTGGTTATGTTTTTTTATTTATTCAGAAAGCTATAAAGTTCTAACCATGGCAGATTCCATGTCACTCTTTCTCTTTTCATTATTATGAAGTCCTGTCTGAGAAAACTCACCAGCAAATGCTTAAAGGAAATGACTTAAAGGCTCACATTCAGATAGTGTAGTCCTACAACTCCATGGCTGTTTTATCAAAGTACCAGAAAAAGGAACGTCATATAAAGTGATTCTTTTTTTTACACAAAATAATTATTGCTGTAAATTTCAACTTGCCGAAAATGCGTTTCTCCAGAATTCTGGAAATTGTACGAAATCCTGGATATATTATGGGAAAATATGTGGTTCACTGTGGATAACGTTGCAGGATAATTATATTGTATTTCTAATGGATAGTTGAGCGTTATCAGTTCTGAATGTCGTTTTAGTAAACATTTTTATACATTGGCCTCTTCTGTTTTAAAAAAACGAAACAAAACAGTTTGCTGTCTTCAGCGCATTCATTTTTAAAGCTGACATTTCTAAAGAGAAACTATTTTCAACCTCGAGACGGCTGGAGTTAGAGGGTGTTCATGTTAGTTTATTTACACACGATGAAATTAACAGCAAAAATAAAGAACACAAAGTGTTGTTGGGTTTTCAAACTCTGAATGTGATCATTTGTGACTACTGGTGTGGTGGATGGTGACTGGAGTATCAATCCAACTGTTGTTGTCCTAACCTGGTCACTAGTATGCAACCATCGTTGTGTTGAGCTGGTTAGAGTCGGTGGTCATCAAGTTAAGTGATCAACTGTAAGTGCTTTGACAATATGTTGGTCAGGTGGCTTGTAAAAGGATAACACGCACACGCTCACACTCCCCACAAGTCCCAAGTCCCCCATATCCACTCTCATTATGCTTATTCGGTCCAGATGCTGAAGGCCAAATAATCATGTTTTTTAGAGAACACACTAATTTGGAGCCAGTTGTGCTGAATGCTGCATTGTGGTGTATCTCTTTAATACGTTATAATTGTTTGTTGTGATCTACCCAGAGTGACTCTAAGATAAACCAACTCTTGCTGTTGGTTGGTCCTTATCGTAAGCGTTAGATTTTTGCTAAGTTTTTCATTACTGGTGGTTATTTGAAACTAAACTATTGGTATACTGTATCTCAAAAGCTGTTTGTGTTCATGGTGGGGGTTTAGGTGTGAGGTATGAAGTATATATTCCTCAGGTTCTTGACAAAGGGATTGCTTCTATGTTTGTAGATTTTTAAATGATGTCACAGAGAATGGGAAACCGTGCAATTTTTTAAGCAGAAGTGATGTAATTAATAAAAGTTAAGATGATAACGTTGTAATCTGTGTGATTTATTGTGTATTTTCTGATTTATGTTTAAAATAAAAACAATTTTAAGAAACGGGTAATTTAAATAATAAATAATGCGATGGGTAATTTTTGGATTACATCGGAGACTTCACGTTAAAGATAATAACCTTATTAATCACAAGGCAAATAAGGGGATCCACTGCTTTTAATTTTCCGTCAATTTCATCCGATAAACGCCAATCTCAGGCTATTGTTTAATGATATCTGTAGGTAGCCTGACATCAACAGACGGTTGATAGTCTTGTTTTGCTTAGGAAGGTTCCTGACTGACTGAAGTGTCCTGGAAGTATTGAAGTGGGAGCACTGATAACAGCTGTTTGAATCCTCTTCATGCTTCCAAGGTGCTTCAAAGCTTCCTTTCTTATCTCCTTTTGGTCACACTGGACCATCCTTTGCCAAAGGTGAGGAAATAAGGCCGTCCCACCAATAATCAATTCACCAAAACATAAATGACCCACAATTATTTTCCATACAATCATACTTATTAGGATCTATGTCCATAAATATGAGTGGGCAGGAGTGTGAGCGAGAGCCACCATTATCCATGAGGCTGTTTCTCTTTGGGGGAAAGATCTTATGATTTTGACTTTCCCACCGCAACCCTGGACCTCTTAGTTCATTCTCAGTTTCCAAGGGCCCTTATCATCGGGCAAACACCAAACCACTGCTGGACCCTCCAACCAATCAACCAATCAGAGCACAGAACAGGGGACACCTCAACAGCAGCCATCTTGGAGATCTGTCTGAATGGACAGACGGCCAGATGCCCGAGCACACATTGGTCTGGTTCCCCCTGGGCAACTATGTAGGACTGTCTACTATTGAAACATATAGTATGTCCCAATACATAGCTAAGAAAATACAGCATGCAAAAAATACCAGGATGTTGGACTACATCCGGTCGCATTTCACAATATGCAAGCCAGCATGCTTTAGGCTCTTCTAACCCACATGCTTTGAAGCAGAAGATACGTCACATGAGTATCTTACGTCCTGAGCCTCCGGGTGTCGATGGCTGGCCCTGCAGGTGTTCTGATCAGTGTACCTGTAGTATGTCCCAATTGTAGGCTACTGTGTGCAACAGTACGTATGTGGGCCTTTGCTGCATGTCTTCCCCGCTCTCTCACATACCTTCCTGTCTTACTCACTCTACAATAAAAAGGATAAAACGTCAAAAAAAGAAGGAAAAAAATAAGTATGCGATTTAGAACGCAGCCTACACAGTTCCCCTCCCCTGTTGCGTCTGCGCTGTTTGGCAGCTGGGGGGCGCTGTCCCCACAGACTGCGGCAGAGACTGGAGCCCAGCTCCAACACTGTCAAAGATGAATACTCGTCTTGTCCTTGAGTATTGCCGTTTCTCAGCCGCTAGGATCCGTGATCTCTTCAATGGGGAGTTTTAAGCAGTTGGTCAAACCTTGTCCAACTGCTAAAAACTTCCCATGCGGAAGAGATCATGCAGCCTATTGAAGACCTGATGAGCAATGGGATGAGGTAAGATATAAGTGTCCTATTTAGTGGGGCTCTATATTTATATTTTATAGTAAACTGGTAAGACTGGGGATGATTCTGGTTTTGTTTATAGTATATAGTATTACCTAGTACCACTCTCTTAATTTCTCTTATGATTAATTACTTAATCTTATTTTATTATTAATATTTATTATTGTGATCTGTATATGCTGCTACTTATTAGGGTGCCAAGCACAAAGTGCGAAGGCAACCTATTGTAATTGTTAGTGTTTTTATTATTGTTATTATTCCGCCATGTTTGACTTACACAGCCTAAACCGTTCGCAAGCTTTTTATGAAACTTACTACTCAAACAGCTGACTCAAAAAGCAAATATTGCACTGATTGGCCCAAATGTGGCGCTTTAGCGACAGTCCAAAAATGCAAACTTTGAACAAACATAGCCTATCTCATAACCGCTTTTGACGTAGTGTCATGAAACTTGGTTCACATATGCATATCCTCATGTTGAACAAATATGCCTCAAAAACCTATAATGCACTGATTGGCCCAAATGTGGCGCTTTAGCGACAGTCCAAAAATGCAAACTTTGAACAAACATAGCCTATCTCATAACCGCTTTTGACGTAGTGTCATGAAACTTGGTTCACATATGCATATCCTCATGTTGAACAAATATGCCTCAAAAACCTATAACTTTATTTCGATGATCTACGACTATCTCGAACTTTGTTAAAAACACTCAATTCCATAAGGATCCTAGGTATTTTCGCTTAGACAAAAATCCTATAGCACATAACAGCTTAGGATCAATGTCTTCAATCTGACATATAAAGGGAAGTCTGTAAAATAAATATTAAAGCACCCAGAAGCCATTGACTTGTAAAAAGACTCAACATATTTCCAATTAAGGCATGGCATAGAAATGGGCGTGGCATGTGACTAAAATCACCACAGTTCATAGACGGAATGTTTGATTTGAGCGGGACCAAATTAGTGGAAGTTGGGGCCCAAAGGTCCAACTGCTCAAGTAAAATGGGCATGTTGACAAAGCAACATGGCCGCCAGAGGCTCAAATGCATCCAAAATTAACTTAATGCCAAAAGACAAGGTTAACTTAAACCAATCATCATCATCAACATTGGTTTAGTCAAAGGCACATGGGTCAAGATGAAACCCTCCAAATTGTATCCATATCAGGCTATAGAGCGGTAAAACATTAACTGAAAATGCAACCTCTCCAAATTGTACCCAAATCGGGCGATAGGGGGAGCTAAATCAGTTAACTGAAAATGCAGGCTTTGGACAGACATATTTTCTGACCTTTTTCTTCAACAGTCATGAAATCCTGGAGACATTTGTCCAAGAACCTGGAACAAAATGGTGGCTGGACGTCCAAATTAGCTCAATCAATGTTAGGTGAAAAAGGCTTGAGTCAATCATCACCAAACTTGGTTTGTTTAAAGAAGCATCAGACATGATTAACCAGGCTAAATGTCATCAAAATAATATGATAGGGGGCGCTAAAGCAATCAATTTAAAACTTTAAAGACTCTTTGACATAAGGTCATGAAAATTTGTTTGCCCATCACCAGATCCAAGCTGAGGCTATTCCAGTGTTGTCAAGCGTAGGCAAACAAAAAGGTCTTAATGGTCTGTTAGGGTCTTAATGGTCTGAAAGGGTCTTATTGGTCGGCTTTAGGCTTGGCACCCGTAAAATGCTGCTTGCAGCTTTTATTATTTTTTTAGTTGTACCTTTATTTTTACTTTGTATTGTTGCTGCTATCTAGCTGTTGAGGAACAAAGCCTTACTCATGTGTACTGTAAAAGTAACTGATTCGGATTCTGATACATTGATCCTTACTTTTTAACGACATCTGCAGGACGCCATAGGTCTGCTCCTCAAACCGCTTCGATACTCGATGGTTGTGTCATAAAGAAAATGTATGAGTCAGCATCACTTCAGGCTGATGATGGTGTTGTTTGGAAAAACTTGGAGAACCGATCTAGAGCATTGTGCATATAATCTATATCCACAGGTTGCTACGATACGTTGCAGTATCTCTCCCTCTCTCTCACACACACACACACACACACACACACACGCACGCACGCACGCACGCACGCACGCACGCACGCACGCACGCACGCACGCACGCACGCACGCACGCACGCACGCACGCACGCACGCACGCACGCACGCACGCACGCACACACACACGCACACACACACACACACACACACACACACACACACACACACACACACACACACACACACACACACACACACACACACACACACACACACAAAAACTCGATCTCTCTCTCCCCCCCTCTCTCTGCGTCTCTCTCCCCCCCCCCCCCTCTCTCTCTCTCTCTCTCTCTCTCTCTCTCTCTCTCTCTCTCTCTCTCTCTCTCTCTCTCTCTCTCTTTCTCTCTGCGGGACGGGTCTATCCCCTTAAGTCGCCGCCCCCTCG
>NC_079428.1:16215158-16230158 GCF_026213295.1 Gadus chalcogrammus
TTCCTGTCACCATTTCAAACAAAATGGCGGCTGGTTGCCGGCGTGACATTGCTGTCCCCCGGTGGCTTCTGAACAGGCCTTGGCTGATTTAAAAGCATCCTTCCAGCCACAAACAGCTGCCTGCCGGCTCCCTCTGTTCCCACCGAGACATCCTGTTCTGAGAGAGCGTAGGAGTGTAGTTAAAGATTTGCGTGTTTGTGTGTGTGTGTGTGTGTACTGCACTCGTCTCTCTTTGCTATATTGTGCGTGCCTGCGGCTTGCATGTGCCTATTTGTGTGTCTCTCTCTCTGCTTGTCTCTGTCTTTGGAGATAGGTTGACCTGAAGGGCTTCCATTTGTTTTTTTTGCTGTTCTAATTCCTGAAAATGAATCCAAATAAAGTGAAACTAAGCGCTATAGCTCTCTCATATACCTCTCTCTCCTGCTCTGTCTCCATGTCTCTCGTCCTCAGCGCATGTTGGGAACAGCCACCGGGTCTTTAGTGAATGTGCTTCTAATTGAGTCGGCTCACCCTAGCATCCTCCCCAGAGCGTACTGTACCGCACAGCGGGGGTAAAAGCACCAAGACTATTAAACACTACGGAGCATCAAACACTTAGATGCAGGTTAATATCGATGTTTCTGCTGGTGTTACGGTCAAACAGCGGGCCGCCGGCACGGGGCTTCCCGTGGACCGCAGGTTTAAAGGGGGTGAAATAATAGAAGGTTCCAGTGTGGTTATCCGTCTCTGAGACGGGGGGCCTTGACAGCCCACAGGGCCCCAGATGAATGATGTGTGTTCACCTTCCCCCTCTACCGCTGTTACTCTGTCAGGGTGATTTGGTACTTTCTCTCTGGCGCTTTCTCCTCACCTCTTTCTCCCTCTTTTCCACCCTCTCGCTGCCTTTCTCCTCCCTGTCTTGCTCTTTCCATTAGCCTGTCTGTCTCCCCAACTCAATTTGCCTTTCCTCCTCGCTGGGTCTCTGGCTGTCTGTCGTTCTGTCTGTTTCACACTTGGTTGGTTCTCTGTCCATCTGCCTGCCCCTCTTACTCTCTCTCTCTCTCTTTCTCTCTCTCTTTCTCTCTCTCTTTCTCTCTCTCTTTCTCTCTCTCTTTCTCCCTCTCTCTCTCTCTCTCTCTCTCTCTCTCTCTCTCTCTCTCTCTCTCTCTCTCTCTCTCTCTCTCTTCTTTCTCTCTCTCTCTCTCCCCCTCTCTCTCTCTCTCTCTCTCTCTCTCTCCCTCTCTCTCTCTCTCTCTCTCTCCTTTCTCTTTCTCTTTCTCTCTCTCTCTCTCCTTTCTCTTTCTCTCTCTCTCTCTCCCTCTCTCTCTCTCTCACTCTCTCTCTCTCTCCCCCTCTCTCTCTCTGTCTCTGTCTCTGTCTATCTCTCTCTCTCTCTCTTCTCTCTCTCTCTCTCTCTCTCTCTCTCTCTCTCTCTCTCTCTCTCTCTCTCTCTCTCTCTCTCTCTCTCTCTCTCTCTCCCCCTCTCTCTCCGTCTCTGTCTCTGTCTCTCTATCTCTCTCTCTCTCTCTCTCTCTCTCTCTCTCTCTCTCTCTCTCTCTCTCTCTCTCTCTCCCCCTCTCTCTCCCCCTCTCTCTCCCCCTCTCTCTCTGTCTCTCTCTCTCTCTCTCTCTCTCTCTCTCTCTCTCTCTCTCTCTCTCTCTCTCTCTCTCTCTCTCTCTCCCCCTCTCTCTCCCCCTCTCTCTCTAGTATTTAACTCTAACCTCTCCTTCTCCATCCATCAGGGTGCTGTGGTTGTCGAACTTGGACGAGGAAGCTTGGGTTCTGATCTCATCCAGAGTCTCCACCATGGTCCCTGGTGCGGACCCCCTGGCCCCAGTCTGAGAGGGTCTTCATGGAGAAGGACCACCAGGACCTCTGCCCACCTGATCTTCTATCTGGGTGCTGCTACCTAGGTCTCTCTTGGACTAGGTTGCCTCTAGTGGACTCCTTTTCCAAGGTGAGCACCTGAACAACAGCGCTACCTATGTCTCCGCCCACCCCGAGCCCACCCCAGAGAACAATCCCCAAAGAACACCTGCCGACAAACCTGAACCCACCTGTCAGCTCCAAGCTCCCCATGTCCCCTCCAACCCAGCGCTCCCCGGGCCAGTGAGGAGACCCCCGTTTCACCGTAGAGTGTTTGAGTCCCCCGGAATACTGCCTCTCCCCTCCCCGTCCGCCCCCCTCCGCCCTGAGCTCCTTTTGACGTCCCCACCCGCCCGACACCACCATGCGTCCGTCCCTGGCCACCGCCGTGCTGCCCCCCCGGACCCGCAGTCAGAACCCCCCCCACCTGGCCGTGGGCAGCCGGGAGCACCTGTCGGCTCCGCGGCGGCGGAGCCCCCACCTGCGCCACACCCTGAGCCCGGACAACCTGCGCACGCTGGCGGAGCGGGGCGGGGCGGCCAACGCCGACTCTGTGTCGGGCGCCAGCGGCCCCATGGGGCTCCCGAGGGCCAACAGCGACACGGACCTGGTGAGCTCGCAGAGCCGCTCCTCGCTCACGGCGTCCACGCTGGAGTTCACGCTGAACCGCGGCCAGAACCTGGTCATCTCCTGGGACATCAAGGAGGAGGTGGACGCCACCGACTGGATCGGCCTGTACCACATCGGTGAGGCCCCGGCTGCTGTAGTCCATTGTCCCTTACTGTCACCTTACTTAACGGGGGAAGAGCACGCTATTTCGACGTATCCCTTTGCTTTAGACTGTTTTACTTCTGCTAATTCAGAAAAATCGAAGTCCGAGCCAGGGGGGGGTATTCGTGCCCACTGAGAACGCCCCTCAATGAGTGTGTGAAACGGCTCGCTCGGGCTTCAACTTTATTTCCGTAACAGTCTGTGAGTCCGACTGTGCTGTGGGCGGCGCTGCATTACAGAAGCACCGCCTCCCGGATACCTGCAATGTATACAACTTCTTGCGGGTGTGAATTTTCCGACTCATGCGCAAAGCATTCGCAACAGAGGGGGCGTGCTGACCGATAACATCAGCCTGGGCCCCCCCCCACGGGAGGGGGGCCCTAAAGCGACACGATACAAATCCGCTTTTGAAAGATGCTGAAATTGGTCTTGCATAAATGACCAGTGTGAGAATAATAAGCAGAATTTTTGACAAACATGCATGTAACCCTATTACCCTATAGGGGTATATATAGTACCCCCCACTGCAATTATTAATCCTAAAAAAAGCATGTTATGTGATCTTCAAGGGAAACAAGACTATAGAGGAAAGGTCTTCACCATAAAAGTTGGACAATGATCAGGAATAAGTAGCTGACTAAATACTGTGGTTAGTGCACCAATGTGTCTCTCCAAGAAAAAGAAAACTCTGAGGTTCAAACAAACCACGGCCGCTCGCGGGGCGAACCTGACGCCAGCTGTCCTCGGGGTTAGCTGATTGTGGCGCTTTTATTTCGGGGAGCTGAGAATAGCCAGGTAGCATCTTGCGTTGGAGCCTCCTGCTCTGAGCGTCGATACTGAAACGCTTAGCGAGCGGGGGGCCGGGGGCTGAGTCGACACCACCACAGCTTCCCCTCGGTGTACGATAACAGGAACCCTCACCGAACACACACACCTCTCCGCCGCCGTCCGGGGTGGGCTTCCATAGTGCAGCTAATCCTGCTCAGCGACAGGAATCTGACAGGGGGGGGGGGGGGTTGGAATACACGGCCTGGCGCGGCCTGGCCGGCCGTCAACCTTGAACAGTAGGCGATATTTGAACATCAGGGGCGGTAAAAACAAAAGCTCAGCGGTCGTGTGCTACCAGCATCGTGTGGTTTGCGGTGCCGCTCTATTTATGACCGATTCCGCGTGTTCGCTGTGACTGAAAGGTTAAACCAAACCCAGATGGAGACGCTGTGAAGCTCCTCTCGTCGCCTCGTCCATACGAAGACCTCCAGCGCCGCCCGGGGGGCGCTCGTCTTCTGACCCGGAGCCTCCCGGCGGGCGGGGCGGTGTCTGAGGAGTGGTAGTGACATGTGACGGGTGGAAGGCCGGGCTGCATGCTATCGATCTCCAGGGGCCATCAGGACTTCATTACCGCCGCGGGGTCGCCGGCGGGCCCCTGAGGCCGCTGCTTTCCACTACTAAGCAGACATTCAATGATAGGCGACCCTCACAACGCCCTCGTCCTGCTGCAACTTACCTTCACACACACACAAACACACACATAGGCCTGCACGCACAATCATACCCGTCCTGGTGTGCATAGGCCCACAGACACAGGGGTGCACTGCACATACAAACACATTATATAAAGTAGTTTAATGTATCAACCGTAACAACCGTAATACGCCACGTCAACACACCCACACAGACAAACACAAGCACACACATACACAGACACACACACACACACACACACACACACACACACACACACACACACACACACACACACACACACACACACACACACACACACACACACACACACACACACACACGCGCGCGCGCACCGCCTGACTGACTGTAAATGACTTGCATGTGTGTGCAGACACATAAAAATGAAAATTGTTACGCACACACTTGCGCATACACACAAAGACACACACATATCGCTTGACAGTGCTTCCGTTGTGCATCAGCTGAGCCTGATGGTTAATTTTCCTGATTAGTGTGTGCGTGTGTGTGCGTGTGTGCGTGCGTGCGTGCGTGCGTGCATGCGTGCGTGCGTGCGTGCGTGCGTGTGTGCGTGCGTGCGTGCGTGCGTGCAGGTGCGCGTGCCAGTGTTTAAAGTGCTTCATGCAGCGGAATCCCCCTCAGCCTGTATGGGTTGTTTTTCCTCTAGAGGTTATAGTGGAGGTATTTTAAGAGCTCCATGTTTGAGAGGTTACGTTCTCGAGGTTTTGGAGAGAGAGGACGGTCACCACCCCGAGCGGTGTGAGGGTGGGGTCGAGGACCCCTCTGCTGTGTTTGGGTGATGATGTCATCGAGATGAGGTCATCACAAGCGTTGGCCGGGCCGACCTGTTCCCGCTAGTGCCCCCGTCTCCCGCTGTCCTCTTCCTCACCGCGTTGTAGAAAGACGATCCTAACGTGAAGATATACGCTCAGGATGACTCTGAAGTAGACGCATAGTGTTGATGGTACTTCAATGCATTCCTTTGTTTGCTAGAATGTTCTCTTCCCTTCTGAGAGACACAACCCTTATTATTTTGTGATTAAAGGGATATTTTACTTTCTAAGAGTATTGCAGTCATTTATGGAAAATTGTGCCAGTTTTCCGTAAGATGTACCTTAAATCTCTTAAAAAAAAATAGAAAATTGCCACATTCACATATTGCTCTGCTCCAAAAGCCTGCAATGTTCTTTCTTATCTGAAGGCTCCACCAATGTAAAGTACATAGAAGCAGCATAATGTTTTTATGTACTAACCATGATCATGATCAGTTTAACAGCAGCAGGCGCAGCATTAACCTAACCTGGTGGTGTTCCAGATGAGACCAGCCCCTCCAACGTGTGGGACTGCAAGAACAGAGGAGTCAACGGCACCCAGAGAGGCCAGATCGTCTGGAGGCTGGAGGCTGGACCCTACTTCATGGAGCGTAAGGCACCCGGGCTGGCTGGGAGAGGGGGAGACGGGGGAGTAGGGGGGAGAGAGGGGAGAGGGGGGGAAGAGGAGAGGGAGAGAGGAAGGGGAGAGAGAGGGGAGAGGGGGGGGAGAGGGGGGGAGAGGGGGGAGAGGAGAGAGGGGAGAGGGGGGAGTAGGGGGGAGAGAGGGGATAGGGGAGAGGGGGGAGCAGAGGGGAGAGGAGAGAGAGGAGAGAGAGGGGAGAGGGGGGAGCAGGGGGGAGGGGGAGAGATGGGAGAGGAGAGAGAGGGGAGAGGGGGGAGGGGGAGAGAAGGGGGGAGAGGGGAGAGGAGACAGGGGAGAGGGTGGAGAGGGGGGGAGAGGGGGGAGGGGAGAGAGGGAGAGGGGGGAGAGGAAGAGGGGTGAATCCAGCTCTGCGGCCCAGTTCATGGTCCTTCATTGAGCCCTTTTCAGCCCTTCACCCACGAGCTCCAGCCGCTATTAGCCAGGACGGGTCCTGACTGCACTGATGGAGGACCTCAAAGACGGACAGCCCAGCTAATGTGCTTGTCTGTGTGCAGCTGAGACCAAGGTGTGCTTTAAGTACTACCACGGAGTGAGTGGAGCCCTTCGCGCCACCACGCCCTGCATCACCGTGAAGAACCCGGGAGTCCTGGTACCTACACCCCTCACACACTCATGCATGTCTATGTGGGTACAGGAGAGGGAGAGAGAGGGGGCGTGAGAGGCTGTAGTGTTGTGCATGTACCTGGATTTATTGCACATTGCTACCATTTGAAAGAGAGAGAGGGTGTGTGTGGGTGTCTAGGGGAAAGTCACAGAGAGAGAACAGTGTGTGTGTGTGTGTGTGTGTGTGTGTGTGTGTGTGTCAGAGAGAGAGAGAGAGAGAGAGACATAGAGAGAGCATGGTGCTGCATGTCTTTATTATGACCCTGTCTGTGTCAGGTCGAGGGATTATCAGAACAGGTGGGGACGGACCACCCCCGGAAACTCATCAGCTTCACTCTGACAGGTGAGCTGTCACGTGTGTGTGTGTGAGTGTGCTTGTTTATGATAATGTGTGTTTGTATCTGTGTGTCTCTGTGTGTGTGTGTGTGTGTGTGTGTGTGTGTGTGTGTGTGTGTGTGTGTGTGTGTGTGTGTGTGTGTGTGTGTGTGTGTGTGTGTGTGTGTGTGTGTGTGTGTGTGTGTGTGTGTGTGTGTGTGTCTGTGCGTGTGAGAGTGTGAGTGTGTGTGTGATTGTCTTGGCACAAGATAGAGGTTTCGGCCTAATAAATCCAGGCCCTCCAGATTTGATGCTGTGAAATGTCTCAGGAACATTGGAGAGCTTTGACAGGTGGTGTTACCACATATATTAGCTGCTCACTGCTGTCCAAAAGTCTGTGGTTTCTGAGTCAACATTTGACATAAAGGACATCTTCATTGCCATCCTCATCCTCATCATCATCGCCATCACCATCTTATCTTTATCACCATAATGGGCATAATCATGTATGAATTACGATGATAATTTTGATTGGATGGCTTAAAATATGACATAGAAATAGGCACGCATTTGATTGTGGTGATGGTGGTGAATCAGGGTGTCTTTAGATGGTGACTGGTGACCAAGCTGACTGAAACAACAGATTTGTTGGCAGCAGTGAGCTACTATTACATGTAGAGTACTCCACATTATAAAAATGTTTGATGCTGTTATTTTGTAGCTTTGTTATTGTTATTATATGCTTTTTACTCTATGTAAGGTGACCTTGGGTGACTTGACAGGCGCCAAAAATCAAATGTATTATTATTATTCTTTCTCCTCAAAGCTCTCCAATGACAGTTCACAGTTCACCTCCCCTGCCCCCAGTGCCTCTGGGGTAACAGGTTGCTAACCTCTGCCTTTTGTTGTGCCAGATCTCCGGGCCACGGGTCTGAAAAAGGGGATGTTCTTCAACCCTGACCCCTACCTGAAGATGTCCATCCACCCGGGGAAGAGGAGCATGTTCCCCACCTTCAGTCACCACGGCCAGGAGAGGCGCTCCGCCATCATCGCCAACACCACCAACCCTGTGTGGCACGGAGAGGTAGTGCTCACCGTCAACCCGTTAGCACTCTGGTTAGGGCTCTAGTTATCAGGTTAGCACTCTGGTTAGGGCTCTAGTTATCAGGTTAGCACTCTGGTTAGGGCTCTAGTTATCAGGTTAGCACTCTGGTTAGGGCTCTAGTTATCAAGTTAGCACTCTGGTTAGGGCTCTAGTTATCAAGTTAGCGCTCTGGTTAGGGCTCTAGTTATCAGGTTAGCACTCTGGTTAGGGCTCTAGTTATCAGGTTAGCACTCTGGTTAGCGCTCTATTTATCAAGTTAGCATTCTGGTTAGGGCTCTAGTTATCAAGGTATAAGTAGCGCTCACCATCAGCAAGTTAGCACTCTGGTTAGGGCTCCAGTTATCAAGTTATAGTTATTGCTCACTGTCAGTAAGTAAGCACTCTGGTTAGGGCTCAAGTTATCAACTTAGCATTCTGGTAAGGGCTCTAGTTATCAAATTATAGGTAGTGCTCACTGTCAGCAAGTTAGCACTCTGTTAGGCCTCTAGTTCTCAAGTTAGTATTCTGGTTAGGGCTCTAGTCATCAAGTTAGCATTCTGGTTCGACTTTGGTTCTCAAGTTAGCATTTTGGTTAGGGCTCTAGTTATCAACTTAGTATTCTGTTTAGGGCTCTCGAGTTAACATTCTGGTTAGTTATTAAGTTATAGTTATTGCTCACAGAAAGCTATTAAGATAGCATTCTGGTTATTAAGTTATCAAGTCATTAAGTAATCATTCTGGTTAGGGCTCTAGTTGCCAAGTTATCATTACTGCTCACAGCCAGTCATCAAGTAAGCATTCGGGTTAGGGCTCTAGTGATCAAGTTATCATTCTGGTTAGGGCTCTAGTTATCAAATAATAGTTATTACTCACAGCTAGCTATTAAGTTAGCAATCTGGTTAGGGCTCTAGTTATCAAGTTATAGGTAGTGCTAACAGCCAGTCATCAAGTTAGCATTCTGGTTAGGGCTCTAGTTATCAAGTTATCATTAGTGCTCAGAGCCTGTCCTCAAGATAGCATACTAGTTAGGGCTCTAGTTATCAAGTTATAGTTATTGCTCACAGCTAGCTATTAAGTTAGCATTCTGTTTAGGGCCCTAGTTATCAAGTTATAGGTTTTGCTCACAGCTAGCAATTAAGTTAGCATTCTGGTTAGGGCTCTAGTTATCAAGTTATAGTTATTGCTCACAGCTAGCTATTAAGTTAGCATTCTGGTTAGGGCTCTAAATATCAAGTTATAGTTTGTGCTCACAGCAAGCTATTGAGTTAGTTTTCTGGTTAGGGTTCTAGTAATCCAGCACTCATAGCCAGCATTCCTGTCAGTGTTCTACTTAGCACTCACAGCTAGGGCTCCTGTTAGTTAGTGCTCTAGTTAACCCTCTAGTGTTACAATATTACAATGTAAAAATATAAAACATGTTTTGGATTTATCAGTTCAAATTTAAGCTAATTTTGAAAATAAGAAAATGCCATTTTTCTGAATCTCTCTCCAGAAATATACTTTCGTAGCACTTATGACAGACATACTGTACATCGAGGTCAAGGATAAGTTTGCAAAAAGTCGACCAATCATCAAACGCTTCTTGGGTCAGCTGACAATTCCTGTTCAGAGGCTCATTGAGAAGATTCCTGGGTAAGTGAAGCACATACAAACATGTGTTGCTCTAGTAAAAACCAAACCAGATGAGAAAAAAGACACAATAAAAGCTACACAAATCAGTACACAGAATTCTATGATCACACAACATTGCATTCTCACATTATTCTATAACTCAAGAGATTCAATAAGATATACAGCCCCTCCCTACCCATACACAATTGTTATTAAAAAGATGATTTGATATATTGTCATTTCTGTGGATGTCTTTGCGTCACACACCCTTTACACTGCATAGACAGTCCAGTTAGACGACATCCACCACCCTCTCCCTCCCCTCTCCCCGTCTTCCCCCAGGGTCCAGCCCGTCTCCTTCTCTCTGTGTCGCCGGCTGCCTACCGAGCACGTCAGTGGGCAGATGCAGTTCAGAGTGGAGCTCACCTCCACCGGGCCCGACGGTGAGCCCACCCACGACCCCCCCCTCACAGAGAGACCCTCATATTGGACAGCCCTGATTTAGACGCAATGCTCCAGTTCAAACACGCTTTGGAAGAAGTACTCTTATATCAGAAAAGAAGAGAGAATTATGGCTCAACATGCTGTGTGTGTTGCTCAAATATGAACTGTGTTTATTTTGGGCCTCTTTAATTATGCATGAAGTCATTGATTCATCATCTTTGATGATGATTCATTGTTTATTGATGTTTACTGACAAGTTATTACTATTATAGGAACTAATGCAGTGCAAAAGGTTGTGTTCTGAACGAGCAGATCGCTGGGCCTCCCGCATGGCCGCGTGCAGCTCGGTCGTGATCCGGTCGTTCAAACCGGTTCACCCTCCCCACGGCCGCTCTGCGGGTCCTCAGTGCCTGTCAGGAACGGACCGATTATTGCAGCTTTCTCGAGTATCGCTCATCCAAATAACTTTGTACCTACTCAGTGCCAAGTCAGTTGAACAGAATGTTGACGAGAAAACTGAAGCAGACAGACCTACAGAGACTCTTCTAATGAGTGAGCGTAACATAACCTAGTATACCCAGTACAGTACAGTACAGTACAGTACGGTACAGTGTCCAAGTGAACTGCTGCCAGTGAACCGTGGCTCGTGTAGGCCCAATGCCGACATAGTTTGAGACACTCGAGCCCTCGAGGCCCGCCCCCAAAGCCACGCCCCACAAAGCCCCGCCCCCGAAGCCCTGTCCCCGCTGCTGCACAGAGCGCCACTGGTTGTTGTTTTGGTTCCCAGTTGATTGACATGGAGCCCGTCACTCCGCTGAACTCCCTCGGGTCCCAGCGAGACGCACGCCGAGTGGGACGTATATCAACGAGATAAAGGACGTACACTCACAGAGATACCTGTCTTTATCGGTAGATAGCTCTCGTAATCTGGGGATAACTTTATCATGCAGATGTATAATGTTACCTTGTTCAGTCGTTTTGTTGTTCGGATATTGTTTTATTGTATGCTGTCCCCTTGATCTCAGGGCCAAAGTCCAACCCCGTCTATTCCAGCCCTGCCGTCTGATTGGCTCTCTCCCTCTCTGCGTCCCCAGGGGCGTCCCCCGACTCCATCATCGGACTGTCGTCCCTGAACGGGGCCCCGGGAACCCCGTCCGACGACGAGGACCTGCCCCACCACCTCCCGGGCATGGTGCACTCGGCCCACTCCCCCACCGGCTCCCACTGCTCCCAGGCCCTCTGGGGGGGCGGGGCCGCGGCGTACCACCCCCAGAAGGACGTGGCGGCGGTGGGCGGCGCCGAGGCCATGTTCGTGGGCGGGGCCGAAGGGCTGTCGGGTCACGAGAGGCTCCTGAGGTCGCTCAGCGAGGGCCTGGACGCCATCGAGGCGCCCAAGGGCCCGGGGGAGCGACCGCTGGGCGCCGCCTCGCCCCAGCTGCGCTCCAGCTTCCCCACGCACACGCGCCTCAGCGCCATGCTGCACATCGACTCGGACGAGGACGACGAGCGCTCCTCGGGCGCCCAGGACCTCACCCCCGTCCCGGGATCCCCCCTGCTGCTCAACGGAGGGGGGGACCCCTCGGAGATGGGCCCGCTGGAGGAGGAGGAGGACCCCTTCCCCGAGACCCGGCCGGACCCGGGCCGGTCGGCGCCGGCTCCGCCCCCGGCGCCAGACCCGGCGGGGGCGGAGCCGCGCGGCCGGGCCCGGCCGGCTGAGGACACGGAGGACGAGGACGGGCTGGCGGAGGAGGAGGGGCTCCCGGACCTGGACCCCGGCCTGGACGACATCTCCGAGCCCGACGTCTTCTCCGAGGTGGACGAGACGCCCTTCACGGAGGCCATGTCCCATCATGCTTTGCAGGGGAGCCTGGAGGAGCAGGAGGAGGGCCGGGCGCTGGGGGAGGACCCTCTGTCGGAGATGGACTCCTGCTCCATGGCGACGGCCCCACAGACCGTGGTCTCGTCCTCTGAGAGCTGTCCCATCACCATGACCACGGCTGTGGTGAGGTGTTTACTATTACATTACAAATGACAATCTCAAGGTGCTTCAGACGCCCATCGGGTGCATGGATTGTCATATGTGATGAAGGCGTTTCATTAGCTGTTCAGATAAGCCTCATAAAGGCTAACGTTTACATCAGGGGCATGTCCAATCACATCGACTTGAATCCCTTTGAACCGATGCAATATTATTGTATATATTAAACATTTGCTTCAAAGGTTTCTAATTGGCCTTGTGTTTAAACAGGACACTGAGGAAGGGGCAGAGACGGCCATAGATCCGGGGGGACCTGCTGTTCTTGATATCCTGCCAAGCATTCAAGATGCGGTCGACACCATCAGTGTGCAAGCTCCAGCCAATCAGGCTGAAGGAGGGTCCGCCTCAGCCAATCAGGAATCCAGCGAGCAGGTTGCGGAGCGAAGGCGGAGCTTACAGGCCAGCGGGGGAGTGGCTGAAGAACAAGTGGAGGGGGCGGAGTCAAGGACACCCAAAGAGGTGGGGCCTGTGGATTCAGATCAGGCTGCCACGGAGACGGACGGGGAGGAAGGTAGAGGACGGAGCGGGACCGAATGAGATCAATGGTTGTCTCGTTGGGCCACGATGCACTCCAATGCAGCAAACAGCCTTTTAGGTTACATATGCAGTTAACCATGTAACTTCATGTCCTCTTTCCCCTCTCTGCGTGTAGGTAGCCAGGTCAACGGCCACCCAGTGCGCTCCTCCCTTCCTACTGTACGCCACGACATGCACCGGTACCAGCGCGTGGACGAGCCCCTGCCCCCCAGTGAGTGCTGCTCGGACCCCCATCACCGTCAGGGTGGGGACCCCCCATATCACCTGCTCTCTGACCCCCTCCCATCAGGGTGGATACCCCCTGCTGCTGTAATACTCTGCCTCAGGTCTAGGTCTAAAGTCTAGAAGCCGTTTGTGACTGGAGGTGAGTAGCCGGCGGATAGTGTCGTGTACATCGAAAGAAGGGAAGCTCTGTGTTTAAGCGTCCATGAAAAGGTCAGCGCCAGGTTCCTCTGACAGGCTCGTGGACTGGAAGGCAGCGGTCCACTCGGTCGGGGGACGGGATGGTGACCCGTGTCCGCAGCCTGAGGGAAGACGCTCTTATAAGCCGTGAACAGCGTGTTGTTGTCTTTCCCACACTGTGACCTTTAACCCTTGTGGCTGTGCTCAATGATTCCTGGTCCAGTCTCAGCGCTCCTTCTGAAGCTCTCAGCAGATAGATGAATGAATGAAAGACCTGGATCAGCTGGTTGGAGTTGGCTGGTGCAGTTTGCACATGCAGAAGAGTTAATTATGTATCCAGTTTTGGCAAGAAAATGTCATGACTTTAGGCAGAAAAAGCCCAATGGCATAGGGTTGAGGTGATGGGTGGACTGAGCGTGTTTCCTCTCCAGACTGGGAGGCGAGGATCGACAGCCACGGCAGGATCTTCTTCGTGGACCACGTGAACCGGACCACCACGTGGCAGCGGCCCACGGGGCCCCCGGCCCCCCAGGGCCTCACCCGCTCCAGCTCCATCCAGCAGATGGAGCAGCTGAACCGCAGGTGGGAGGTCCTGCAGACCCTCTGAGGAGCGTCACGTAGCAGTCCTCATTCTATCTGACCCCCCAGTGCCCTCAGGAAACACTGAGGGGAAGGGTTTCTCTAAGTAGAAAACACAAGGGTTTAACCGCAGCAACAGCACCACCTCTGGGGAGATCGGTCATTACATGTCATTCTTCTGATCGACTCAAAGTGTTGCTCAATAACCAGTATTTGCTGCTGGTGTTTTCATTTCCATGTTTAGTTACTATTTATTAAGAACTCAATTCAGGCATTTGAAGCAGTGTTTATAGCTTAACTTATCAAGTCAAGTAAACTTTATTGCATATCCCTTGATGAAAGTTACCGTCTCAAAAGGCTTTACAGGCCATATATTTATGACACCCCCTTAACGCTAGCCCCCCAGAGGACATGAAAAAACTCCTTTCATTGACATGGAATCGATTTTGAGAAGGAACGCAGAGTAGGGGATCCCTCCTTCAAGGAATGGTAAGGAGTTCAATGGGTGCCATAATCAATATCCATACATAGCAAACCATTTTTATGCAAAAATGAATATAAGTATTATCCATGGGGATGGGGGGCTAGCTATTGAGGAAGCGGGTAGCCCTCAGTGATGAACAGGTGTCCAATCACAATCAACAAGATTCAACTGATCAGAGACAGCTCTGCGGTTAGATGGGGCAGGGTGGACAAGGAACATGTTAGGAACCTCTTATTGAATACCTGTCGACACGCAGGGTGGGCTGGTGCCGGATCATCGGTGATGAGAGCGACACTCCTAGGAGCCTAACTCAAGGGTTATGTTTCGTGTATTACATTTAGATTTACATATTACAGCCGTCAGCGTCGTGGAAAGTACAACGATAAAACTCTAACAAGAAAGGAGATCAGAAAATGTCCTGGCACTTCATGATGAGATACCGCATCTAGGACAGATGACCCCTCAATGCAGACAAGTGCACCATAGTTGGAGAATGCAGGATTATTTAATGTATGCATACATTAAGTCTCTTCTCCCGCAGAATCAGCCATGAACACAGTTAAAGAGAAGAGCTTCTTATAATTTTGAACACCCAATAGGAGAGCTTTGTTAAAGTAGGAAATGTTCACATCGGGAGCTCTATGACTCCTGAATAAGGGGATAAGTGCATAGGTAAGGTTGAGAAAAACCTTATATATCACACATTCATACAGTATAACACCTCATTCGTTACACGTCTCAGAAACAAACCTGCTTGTGGATTGTGGATGCAGATTTAACACAATTGTACGTTGGTAACTGCTGCTGATATACGTGGAAGGTTATCGATCATTCTGTTTGTGTGTACCGGTGAAACTTCTTTTAGAGTGCATGTTTCTCTATGTGTCGTTGCCTTGGAAACCATGCTGGCAGGAGGCTGTGTGTCTCTGTCTCTTGAAGCACTTCATTGGATCTGCAGAGATAGACCACGCTGGATAGAGAGAGCTGTCTCTTCTCTTTCTGTACGCCTCCAAGATGTAAACATGTGGAGAGAAACCAGTGTATAGAAGGGTGGTGGGGTGAGGGGGAGAGAGGAGAAGGAGAGAGGAGAGAAGATGAGAGGAGGGGGAAAGAAGAGGGGAGGAGAAGAGGGGGAGAGCGGATGGAGAGAGGAATGGGAGAGAGATGGGGGAGAGAGGAGAGGGAGAGAAGAGGAAGAGAGAGGAGGGGGAAAGGGGAGTGGGAGATGGATGGGGGAGAGAGGAGAGGAAGAGAGAGGAGCGGGGGAGGGGATGGAGAGAGGAATTGGAGAGAGATGGGGGAGAGAGGAGAGGGAGAGAAGAGGAAGAG
>NC_079428.1:16235158-16250158 GCF_026213295.1 Gadus chalcogrammus
CATTAATAGCATTAATGTAGCCAAAACTAAACCCTAACCCTCATCACACTGATTCATTAATAGCATTAATGTAACCAAAACTAAACCCTAACCCTCATCACACTGATTCATTAATAGCATTAATGTAGCCAAAACTAAACCCTAACCCTCATCACACTGATTCATTAATAGCATTAATGTAGCCAAAACTAAACCCTAACCCTCATCACACTGATTCATTAATAGCATTAATGTAACCAAAACTAAACCCTAACCCTCATCACACTGATTCATTAATAGCATTAATGTAACCAAAACTAAACCCTAACCCTCATCACACTGATTCATTAATAGCATTAATGTAACCAAAACTAAACCCTAACCCTCATCACACTGATTCATTAATAGCATTAATGTAGCCAAAACTAAACCCTAACCCTCATCACACTGATTCATTAATAGCATTAATGTAACCAAAACTAAACCCTAACCCTCATCACACTGATTCATTAATAGCATTAATGTAGCCAAAACTAAACCCTAACCCTCATCACACTGATTCATTAATAGCATTAATGTAACCAAAACTAAACCCTAACCCTCATCACACTGATTCATTAATAGCATTAATGTAGCCAAAAAGTTTCCTCCAACCACACACTTCTCGCATGGAATCCAATTTCAGGTTTTACGATGAGCCAGATGAAACAATAGCAGTGGTATATATCACACTGCCTGACACCTATTTTGGGTCTTGCAGTACGCAAGGCTGCGAAGATATGTGTTGTTTCTCTGCGTGCCAACATTTTTCCCCAGCGCGGTAACCTAGCAACACTATTTTCTGGAACACACTTGATAGGTTGTCCTAATTCTGCAGAGTCATTGGCTGAATATGTACACATTCCGTCTGGAAACACATCCTAATCCAAACACTGGCTATTATGAATACTTCCAAACCCTTCAACTGGTTGTTTGAGTTTAGAAAGCTGTTTGACGGACTGGCCTGTGATAGTAAATAAAAGATGGATTACTAAAACTGGATTTCAACAGGCGGTCCTTTGAGAACCATGTTTAGAAACATCCCCAGGATGTAAACAGTAATAGTTTTGTGACGTTCAAATAAAAAGTTGAAAAAAGAGAGCTGTGAGTGGAAGGTTAAAGTGAGTTCCAAGTTAACACCAATCACAAGAATGAGTTCTATCAGGTCGGCTGGTCATCTGGCCATTCTTCCCATCATGCATTGCTTTCAGCAAGCGCCCTACCCTGACCTTAACCAAACAAACAAATGCTGAATAACAAACGTGAGCCTCTGTTACATAGTAACTAAAATATTCCTGACCTGAACTTAATATTGAAGGGGGCTAGGTGATCAGCTCTCTCCTGGCTCCACTGAAACATTTGGACCCAATGTCATTGGTCAAAATGAATTCCCTGTACCGTTGACCTCTGCTTTGGGCTTCGACAGATTCAAATAAAAAGATGAAGTTCTGACCTTCACAATAAACCCGCCCACTCCTTCTAATCAACCTCCGCTTTTATGGAGACGTGGCTGAAACATGTTGGAAAATGCTGACTTTTATCGGATAGGCCCTAAACCCTACCCCATGTACATTTACATGTAGGGCATTTAGCAGACGCTTTTATCCAAAGCGACTTACAATAAGTACATTTATCAGAAGACGACGAGACACTATATCGATGTCTGTACAGTAAGGATGTTCATAGAACCAACCTCCTCTGTTGTTCCGTTTGAAGAGTGGAATGTCCCTCTCTGATGACATCACCCCGCGGTGTTTGATGCGTCCCCCTCTGATGACATCACCCCGCAGTGTTTGATGTGTCCCCCTCTGATGACATCACCCCGCGGTGTCTGACGTGTCCCTCTCTGATGATATCAATCTGTTGTTCTGTTTGAATGCCGCTTTCAAAACGCTTGGCGTTTCTGGGCGTTTCGGAGGTTTGGACCTTGAGCTCGGAAGAAAGTGCTTTGAACACTCTGTAGGGTCTGAGTTTTCGATCACGAGCTTCGTGCGGAGGTAAAACTACCCGAGTCCTCCGAGATCAGATCACTAAAGTGAAATTGTAGCAAGCACTAAGAGGTGAATTTAACACCCATTCTAACATTTTTGCATTACGATACATTATAGCTTACAATTATAAACATCACCTGATCAATTCTCGCTCATGTTCAACCATCGCAAGCAGTCCTGATAACTGAATCATCTGATTCAGCAGAGAAGCAGGAGGAGTCCCTGCGGGGATCCATACTTGTTGTTGTTATGAAGTTATGAAGTATTTCGGAAGTAGGGAAGGTTTACGTAAAGACACGTAAGAGCTCCCGAACCTCCGAGCTGTTTCGAAGGTGGCAGATGAGGGGTCCATGAACGCACCATATCCTCTGTTGTTCTGCTTGAAGAGCGTCCCCCTCTGATGACATCACCCTGCGGTCTCTCCTCTGTTGTTCTGCTTGGAGAGCGTCCCTCTCTGATGACATCACCCTGCGGTCTCTCATCTGTTGTTCTGCTCTAAGAGCGTCCCTCTCTGATGACATCACCCTGCGGTCTCTCCTCTGTTGTTCTGCTTGAAGAGCGTCCCTCTCTGATGACATCACCCTGCGGTCTCTCTGTTGTTCTGCTTGGAGAGCGTCCCTCTCTGATGACATCACCCTGCGGTCTCTCCTCTGTTGTTCTGCTTGGAGAGCGTCCCTCTCTGATGACATCACCCTGCGGTCTCTCCTCTGTTCTGTTTGAAGAGCGTCCCTCTCTGATGACATCACCCTGCGGTCTCCCCTCTGTTGTTCTGTTTGAAGAGCGTCCCTCTCTGATGACATCACCCTGCGGTCTCTCCTCTGTGGTTCTGCTTGGAGTGCGTCCCTCTCTGATGATGATCACTGTGTCTCCTCTGTTGTTGTGTCCCACAGAGTGCCTACCGCATGTTTACGAGCAACACGTGTCTGAAGCACATGATCAGCAAGGTGCGGCGCGACGCTCACCACTTTGAGCGCTACCAGCACAACCGCGACCTGGTGGCCTTCCTCAACCTGTTCTCCAACAAGCAGCTGGAGCTACCCCGCGGCTGGGAGATGAAGCACGACCACACCGGGAAGGTAGGGAGAACCCGGGGGAGAGGGAGAGCAGGGAGAGAGAGGGGTAGAGAGACACCAGCGGAGAGCAGGGAGAGAGAGGGAGGTTTGGTAACCAAGCACCATCACACCGGGAAGTTAGAGAGACACCGGGGGAGAGCAGGGAGAGAGAGGGCCAGGGGTTAGAGAGACATAGAGACATAGAGACAGGGGAGTGAGAGAGAGAGAGAGGGGGAGAAGGTGGTGTGGGGAGGGGAGTCGGGGTGAAGGTTGTGGTGTGTGTGTGTGTGTGGTTGAGTATGTGTCTGGGTGGTGTGGTGGTGGTGGTGGTGGTGGTGCTGGTGCTGGTGGTGCTGGTGGTGGTGGTGATGGTAATGATGGTGATGGTAATGATGGTGTTGATGATCGTGGTGGTGGTGGTGGTGGTGGTGCTGGTGGTGGTGCTGGTGGTGGTGCTGGTGGTGGTGGTGGTGCTGGTGGTGGTGGTGATGGTGGTGGTGGTGGTGGTGATGGTGGTGGTGGTGGTGGTGGTGGTGGTGCTGGGGGTGGGGGTGGGGGTGGTGGTGGTGGTGGTGGTGGTGTTTGTGGTGCTGGGGGTGGTGGTGGTGATGTTGCTGGTGGTGGTGATGGTGGTGGTGGTGGTGGTGGTGGTGGTGGTGGTGGTGGTGGTGATGGTGGTGATGGTAATGAAGGTGTTGGTGATGGTGGTGGTGTTGCTGGTGGTGTTGGTGATGGTGGTGGTGATGGTGGTGTTGGTGGTGGTGGTGGTGGAGGTGGTGGTGTGTGTGCGGGTGGAGTACCGTTGACGTCTCCTCCGCCCTCTGCTCTCTCCGTCCGCAGCCCTTCTTCGTGGACCACAACTGTCGCTCCACCACCTTCATCGACCCCCGGCTGCCGCTGCAGAGCTCGCGCTCCACCGGCCTGCTGGCCCACCGCCAACACCTCAGCCGACAGCGCAGCCACAGCGCCGGGGAGGTGAGCCCCCACCAACACCTCCGTCACCACCACCGCCATCTCCTATCAGCCTACCACCACCACCACCACCACCACCAGCACCACCACCAGCACCACCACCACCACCACCACCACCACCACCACCACCACCACCACCACCACCACCACCACCACCACCACCACCACCACCACCACCACATGGATAAACACACAGCTGTTGATATTGTTCTTGTTGGTTCCTTAAATAGACCTGTATACTCTTTATAGTACTACAGACTCACATAGGGAGATTCATACGTAGTTACAACGTCTGACTCGCCCGTAC
The DNA here is from genome assembly GCF_026213295.1 of Gadus chalcogrammus. NCBI lineage: Eukaryota > Metazoa > Chordata > Actinopteri > Gadiformes > Gadidae > Gadus > Gadus chalcogrammus. The sequence goes on from NC_079428.1 coordinate 16,239,499, forward strand.
TAGCACGCACACACACACGCACACATATACACACATGCACACGCACACACACACACACTCACACACACTTATATTCCAGCCAGCCACATTCTAGCCAGCCGGTTGCCAGCTGCTTGCTAGAGGACCTGCTCTACTTCCTGAAATACTGCTGCCCTGGTGCTGACTGATGCTCTGGGTGTGACTGTGTGTGTGTGTGTGTGTGTGTGTGTGTGTGTGTGTGTGTGTGTGTGTGTGTGTGTGTGTGTGTGTGTGTGTGTGTGTGTGTGTGTGTGTGTGTGTGTGTGTGTGTGTGTGTGTGTGTGTGTGTCTGTGCGTGCGTGCGTGCGTGCGTGCGTGTGTGTGTGTGTTTGTGTACTTATTGGTCTATGCAAATATGTTTCATCATATCCAGTTTTGAACTGTGTTTGTAAAGATTAAGACACTTTGACCCCTGAGCTTAAACGATGCATGGTGTCGCTCAGTGCAGTGACATCATATGATGAGTTGGTGGAAATATAGTCTGGGGGCTGCTTTCTGATTGGGTGTCGATGTAACTGTACTCTCTCCCTCTCTCTCTCTCTCTCTCTCTCTCTCTCTCTCTCTCTCTCTCTCTCTCTCTCTCTCTCTCTCTCTCTCTCTCTCTCTCTCTCTCTCTCTCTATCTATATGGGCTGTGTTCTGATTAGGTGTGGATAAGGATGGTGTCACAGAGTGTTGCTATGAATTAAATATGACCTTAAACAATGCTTGATATCGCTCAGTGCAGTGACATCATAGGATGAGTTGGTGGAAATGCAGTCTGGGGTCTGTTTTCTGATTGGATGTTAATATAACTGTATCTCTCTCTCTCTCTCTCTCTCTCTCTCTCTCTCTCTCTCTCTCTCTCTCTCTCTCTCTCTCTCTCTCTCTCTCTCTATATTTGGTGATGTTTTCTGATTGGCTGTTGATGTCAATATATTCTGCAGGCTGAGCTCTGATTGGTTGGAGCTCTCTCTGGCCTTTATCTTCCTCTGGTTCTGCAGGTGGTGGATGATTCCCGCCAGTCCAACCAACCCATCCTGCCACGCCCCTCCAGCACATTCAGCGGCTCCAGTCGGAACCAGTACCAAGACCTGGTACCTGTGGGTGGGTCACGCACATGCACACACACACACACACACATGCACATACACACACTTTCACAGTCATGCACACAAAAGCGCACACACGGGCACAGACACGCACACACACGCACAAACACGCATTTTTACACACACTTAGATATGCATGTGCACGCACACAAACACACACGAACGCACACACACTCACACACACACACACACTCACACATCAGGATTGATTGTTGTGCCTCCTTTCTCTCACCTTCCTTCTTCAGCCTATAATGACAAGATAGTTGCGTTTCTACGGCAACCGAATATCGTTGACATCCTGCAAGAGAGGCAGCCAGAGCTCGCTAGAAACCACTCACTGAAGTATGTCCCTATCTACATATCAATCGATATATATATATATATATATATATATATATATATATGTATCTGTCTGTCTGTCTGTCTGTCTGTCTGTCTGTCTGTCTGTCTGTCTGTCTGTCTGTCTGTCTGTCTGTCTGTCTATCTATCTGTCTGTCTGTCTGTCTGTCTGTCTATCTATCCTTCTCTCTTTTACTCTGAATATGTCTCTCTCTTCTTCTCCCCTCCCGCCCCCTCTCTCCCAATCTCACTCTTCAATCCATCTCTTCCTCTCTCTTTCCCTTATTTTCCCTCTCTATATTTCTCCCACTCTCTTACAATCCATCAAGTTTCTCACCCATACTTCCCTACCCTTTCTCACCCCCTTCTCTCTCTCTCTCACTCTCTCTCTCTCTCTCTCTCTCTCTCTCTCTCTCTCTCTCTCTCTCTCTCTCTCTCTCTCTCTCTCTCTCTCTCTCTCTCTCTCTCTCTCTCCCTCCTATCTGTGTCTATGTCTCTCTCTCCTCTCTCTCTCTCTCTCTCTCTCTCTCTCTCTCTCTCTCTCTCTCTCTCTCTCGCTCTCTCTCTGCGTCTCTCTCTCCCTCCTATCTGTGTCTATGTCTCTCTCTCCTCTCTCTCTCCCTCCTCTCTGTGTCTATGTCTCTCCCTCCTCTCTCTCCTCTCTGTGTCTATGTCTCTCTCTCCTCTCTCTCTCCCTCCTCTCTGTGTCTATGTCTCTCTCTCCTCTCTCTCCTCTCTGTGTCTATGTCTCTCTCTCCTCTCTCTCTCTCTCCCTCCTCTCTGTCTCTATGTCTCTTTCTCCTCTCTCCTCTCTGTGTCTATGTCCCTCTCTCTCTTCTTTTTCTCTCCTCTCTATGTCTATGTCTCTCTCTCCTCTCTCTCTCTCCTCTCTGTGTCTATGTCTCTCTCTCCCCTCTCTCTCTCTCTCTATCCTCTCTGTGTCTATGTCTCTCTCTCCTCTCTCTCTCCTCTCTGTGTCTATGTCTCTCTCTCCTGTCTCTCTCTCTCTCCTCTCTGTGTCTATGTCTCTCTCTCCTCTCTCTCTCTCTCTCTCCTCTCTGTGTCTATGTCTCTCTCCCCTCTCTCTCTCTCCTCTCTGTGTCTATGTCTCTCAGTCAGGGTCGACCTTGCTCTCCACCACCTCCACAATCACCATCATCCTCAATCATCCTCCACGTGGTTAACCTTTGAGCCTCAGAGATGTACTCCGTTAACCCATGCATCTGTGTGTGTGTGTGTGTGTGTGTGTGTGTGTGTGTGTGTGTGTGTGTGTGTGTGTGTGTGTGTGTGTGTGTGTGTGTGTGTGTGTGTGTGTGTGTGTGTGCGTGCGTGTGTGCCTGCATGTGCGCGTGTCTGCGTGTGCGCAGGGAGAAGGTGCAGTTCATCCGCAGTGAGGGCGTCTCAGGACTGGCGCGTCTCTCGAGCGATGCTGACCTGGTCATGCTGCTGAGGTGAGCATGTGGGGCCGGGGGTTCCGGGCCACCTCTGTCTGCATCTGAGGGGTGGTTGTACTGCAGTTGTGTTTGTATTGTTTTCCTACTTACTGACGCTCGGGGCGGCAGTAGCTCAGGAGGTAGGGCGGGTTGGCTGGTGACCACAAGGTTGCTAGTTCGATCCCCAGGGTGACACCTCACCCTGACTGCTCCTGACGAGCTGGCTGTCGCCCTGCGTGGTTGAACCGCTGTCGTGTGTGAATGTGTGCAGGAATGGTTGCACGTTTCTTTGGATAAAAGCGAAAAAATTTAAATGTATATGTTAAAATAACCAAACCAGTCGTGCCGGGTGAATGTCTTTCTAAAGCTGTTGGGACCAATATGTAACAAAAACAATATAACACAACTAGAGATGCTTTTTGTGTTTTTCTTCCCAATCAATACCATTTTATTAGCTTGATGTGTTATTGTTTCCATTATTTGTTTTATGAAAGTATATTAATATTCATGTCATCATAGAATTGTTGTGAAATGTTGAATCCATTAGGTAAAGGAATTGCACTAATGTCATCCTCAGCCTAAACAAACCATCACTTTATTTGTGTTTCCTCGGCAGCTTGTTCGAAGAGGATGTGATGTCATACGTCCCTCCTCATGCACTGCTTCATCCAGGATACGCCCTCTCCTCTCCTCAGAGCTCCCCTGGTGTGTCTCTAACACACATCTGTACACACATGTATACTTCAGTTGTGTAACATATTCACCATCTAGTTCAGCGATTCCCAAGTCCCGGTCCGTGGAACCGGGTCTTGAAATATTTCCAGAAGAAGTAGTGTCTTTGCAATACTTTTGCGTTCATTCATGTCTCAGGTGACTTTTCTTGTGTTTCTCTTATAATTGTTATTATTTTATATGATTTCAATGTTGATCACAATGTTGTTCACAAAAATTAAAGCAACAGCAAAGAAATGCTTGAGTGTCAGTGTTGAGCCTGACACTCAAGCATTTCTTTGCTGCTGCTTTAATTTTTGTGAACATGACACATAAACCATCTTGAAAAACAGCCACATCCTTTGTTATCAAAAGGATGCATCTCAAAATGAAGGCATTCAAATTGACTATCCGTGCCCCAGGTTTTTTTATGAATTGACGGTCCTGATGTGGGAGCCCCTGATGTAGTTGTTCTGCCCCGATCAGAGACGCGTCTTCCTCCACAGCGTGGGGCGCGGTTCAGCCTCTGTCTCCTCTGCTCGTGTTCCCCTGCAGGCACCCAGCGTGCCAACGCCCGCGCCCCTGCCCCCTACAAGAGGGACTTTGAGGCCAAGCTGAGGAACTTCTACAGGAAGCTGGAGACCAAAGGCTACGGCCAGGGACCCGGGAAAGTCAAGTACGTAACTGCCGGCGGACTGGTAGTGATGCTGCGTCCAATAGAGGGGTCTCTCCCACGCCGCTCGTGGTGTAGCGGCGGCAGCTTTGTAGAACGTCCCACATCTATGACATCATCAATCACGTAGCGGAGGACCAGAGTTAGAGAACGGCAGAAGAGGAGACATGTCTGAATAGCTTTACTTCTATTATTATGTTAAAGTGTTTGATCTCCTCAAATATGATCAGGTTTAAACGTCTAGCTGTCCTGACTTCCTTCAGTAGAGCCTTTTAGAAAGATTAACATAAGGTATGTGTGTGTGTGGGTGTGTGTGTGTATTTTAATCTGTGTCTGGTTTGGTGTTTGGTTTCTTCTGTGTGTTTCTGTGTTATTTTTGTGTGGGTGAGTGTCTGTGTCTGCGCTCGTGCGTTTTGTGCGTGTGTGCATGCGTGTGTGTGCATGTGTGCCTGTTTGTGTGTGTGTGTGTATGTGTGTGTTTCATGCGTGTGTGCCTGTGTGTGCATTTGGTGCTTTTCGTGCGTCGTGCGATTTGTGCATGTGTGCGTGTTTGTGTGCGCTTCTCGCTTGTGTGCGTGTGTGCGCGTGTGTCTTCCCAGGTTGATAATCCGCCGGGACCACCTGCTAGAAGACGCCTTCAACCAGATCATGTGCTACTCCCGGAAGGACCTGCAGAGGAGCAAGCTGTACGTGGGCTTTGTCGGCGAGGAAGGGTGAGTCCTCTCTACTGCTGTAAGGTCACCACGGAAACGCCCTGGCCCGAAGGTGGAGGGCTGAGCGCCTCTTTACTGCTGTACGGTAACCACGGCAATGCCCCAGACTAGAGGCACGCTGTCAGGGACATGAGAATGACCGTTATGAAGAGGAGGATGAGGAGGAGAATGATGGTGATGTGGAGGAGGAAGAGGATGGACATGAAGATGATGTTGAGGAGGTGGATGATTATGATGAGGATGATGAGGGTGATGTGATAGTGATAGTGGTGTTGGGAGTGTAAATATTATCTGTGATATTGTTGTTATTATTATCCAGTCTGCACACAGGAAGGCCGGTTGTCTTATCAGTAGTTGTGACATTATTGGTACCATGGTACTAGTACTGTAGTGGTAGTGATGTTGTTTGTATTATTAGGTTAGGGGTGGTTGGAGTGGTGGTAGTCGTAGTGGTAGTACTTATAGTCGTAGTAGTACTAGTTTATGTGCCCCATAATAACTGCAATGGGTATTCAATTCACACCATACTATATAATTAATGTACTTTATATTTTGCGTGCATGTGTGTGTGTGTGTGTGTTTGTGTGTGTGTGTGTGTGTGTGTGTGTGTGTGTGTGTGTGTGTGTGTGTGTGTGTGTGTGTGTGTGTGTGTGTGTGTGTGTGTGTGTGTGTGTGTGTGTGTGTGTGCTCCAGGCTGGACTACAGCGGTCCCTCCAGAGAGTTCTTCTTTCTGGTCTCCAGGGAGCTGTTCAACCCATATTATGGTCTGTTTGAGTACTCGGCCAACGACACGTACACCGTGCAGATCAGCCCCATGTCAGCCTTTGTAGACAACCACCACGAATGGTGAGGCTACTACCTGTCTGTCTGTCTGTCTGTCTGTCTGTCTCTCTGTTTGTTAGTCTACCTGTATGTCTGTCTCTCTGTCTATTAGTCTACTTGTCTGTCTATCCTTCTCTCTGTCTGTTACCTGTCTGTCCGTCTGTCTGTCTGTCTGTCTGTCTGTCTGTCTGTCTGTCTGTCTGTCTGTCTGTCTGTCTGTCTGTCTGTCTGTCTGTTAGTGTAACTGTCTGTCATACTGTTAGAATATTAGTGTACCTGTCCGTCCGTTTGTTATTTTATTAGTCTGTCTGTCTCTCTGTCTGTTCGTCTACCTGTCTGTGTATATGTCTGTCTGTTCGTCTACCTGTCTGTCCGTCTGTCTGTCCCTCTGTCTGTTAGTCTACCTGTCTGTTTGTCTCAGTATTATTTCTCTGGTCATCATATTAGTGTTGTTGTTGTTGTTGTTGTTGTCTTTAATGTTATATTACTTCCTGGTAGGAAGTCAAGAGCTCCCCTCCCTCCTCCTCCTCCTCCTCCTCCTCCTCCTCCTCCTCCTCTCTCCTCCTCTCTCCTGCTCCTCCTGCTCCTCCTCCTCCTCCTCCTCCTCCTCTCTCCTCCATCCTCCTCCTCCTCCTCCTCCTCCTCCTCCTCCTCCTCCTCTCTCCTCCATCCTCTTCCTCCTCCTCTCTCCTCCTCCTCCTCCTGCTCTTCCTCCTGCTCCTCCTCTCTCCTCCTCTCTCCTCCTCCTCTCTACTCCTCCTCCTCTCTCCTCCTCCTCCTCCTCCTCCTCCTCCTCCTCCTCCTCCTCCTCCTCCTCCTCCTCCTCCTCCTCCTCCAGGCCTCATGCTGTGGTTCTCCTCCTCCTCCTCCTCCTGCTCCTCCTCCTGCCCCTCCAGGCCTCATGCTGTGGTTCTCCTCCTCCAGGCCTCATGCTGTGGTTCTCCTCCTCCAGGCCTCCTCCTGCTCCTCCTCCTGCCCCTCCAGGCCTCATGCTGTGGTTGTCCTCCTCCAGGCCTCATGCTGTGGTTCTCCTCCTCCTCCTCAGGTTCCGTTTCAGCGGGCGTATCCTGGGGCTGGCCCTAGTCCATCAGTACCTCCTGGACGCCTTCTTCACCCGGCCCTTCTACAAGGGCCTCCTGCGCATGTGAGTCCTCCCCATCTCTCTCCAACCAATCTAATCTAATCTAATCTGATCTAATCTAATCTGAGTTTATCCAATCTAATCTCCGCTCCCCATCCCTCCCTGCTTACAATCTCTCTGAGCCACTTACAGAGCCAGGGTTAGTATTTAATATGCTGCTCTACGTAATATCAAGGACATCATAGATATCAGCGGGACTCATAGAAAAGTAAAATTATAATAACCGAAGCTATTTCTCATCTTTGTTTATGCACCATAAAAGGCTTATTATGTCTAAAGATATCATGTTGTTAAAGTCTTAGATATTTTTGAGTTTCCCTGATGCAGCGTGTTGACCTTATTCTGCAGAGTGACTAGCTTCTTACCATCATTTATTCAAGGGCTGACTTAAAAAAAAAAAATGCAATCTTTGATGCAGTAGAGAGTCGCCTGTTCAACTCTCAGAGTCCAAACCGTGAGCAGCTGGCAGGGCTCAGACCAGCCACCACAGTGATAACACTGTCTAAAACAACAGCCTGCCAAATGACTAAACGCCCTCCATTCCTCTAGGCTCAGTGATGAGCTAGAATAGAGCAGCTAGCACTGTTAGCGTTGATGGTTCCTGCTGTTGGCCCTGTCTGACTTTGGGGTTCCATTCCCACGGTCTGGGTCCACCAATGCTAACAAATAGATGCACGCATGGCATTGTAGAATGCTTTGGATAAAAGGTTCCACCAAATAATCCATGAATTGAGAATATCCAGAGTGGGTTTTTAGGAGAGGGAGCCAGGAGCAGCAGTTTAGCAAAGAGGTTCTCTCTGAGGGGTCTTACCCTGACTCTGGGCGGTCCGCAGCCCGTGTGAGCTCAGCGACCTGGAGTTCCTGGACGAGGAGTTCCACCAGAGCCTGCAGTGGATGAAGGACAACGACATCGAGGACATGCTGGACCTCACCTTCACCGTCAACGAGGAGGTCTTCGGACAGGTGGGGACAGGGGAGGGAGGGTGGGAGGGATGGGAGGGTTCACCAGATAGTGGATAGATGTTTCGAGGTATGGTGGACTGATGGTGCAATGATGGCTGAACAGATGAACTCCTGGATGGATGGAGGGAGCAATGGAAGGATGGGGCTGGCTGGGTGAACAGATGGTGGGGTAGCTCCATTGTGTGTGTCTGCCTCCCTGCCTGTCCTTAACTCCATCTGTCTGTGTGTGTGTGTGTGTGTGTGTGTGTGTGTGTGTGTGTGTGTGTGTGTGTGTGTGTGTGTGTGTGTGTGTGTGTGTGTGTGTGTGTGTGTGTGTGTGTGTGTGTGTGTGTGTGTGTGTAAATGTGCGTGTGTGCATGCATGTGTGTTTGTGTGTCGGTCTGTGTGTGAGTGTGTGTTTGTGCCCGTGTGGGTGTGTATGTGTGCGTCGGTGTGTGTTCGTCTGTGCGCTGTTTGTCTCGGTGTGTGTGTGTGTATGTGTGTGTGCAGATCACAGAGCGGGAGCTGAAGCCGGGCGGGGCGGGCATCCCGGTGTCGGAGAAGAACAAGAAGGAGTACATGGAGCGCATGGTGAAGTGGAGGATCGAGAGGGGCGTCTCCCAGCAGACCGAGAGCCTAGTGCGGGGCTTCTACGAGGTAGGACCCCAAACCACCTGGTCCTCAAGAAGAGACCCCGGACCACCTGGTCCTCATGAAGAGACCCCGGACCACCTGGTCCTCATGAAGAGACCCCGGAACACCTGGTCCTCATGTTGAGACCCCGGAACACCTGGTCCTCATGTTGAGACCCCGGACCAGGTGGTCCTCATGTTGAGACCCCGGACCAGGTGGTCCTCATGTTGAGACCCCGGACCAGGTGGTCCTCATGTTGAGACCCCGGACCAGGTGGTCCTTGGTTGAGACCCCGGACCACCTGGTCCTCATGATGAGACCCCGGACCAGGTGGTCCTCATGTTGAGACCCCGGACCAGGTGGTCCTCATGTTGAGACCCTGGACCAGGTGTACTGGTCCTCTTGTTGGAGACAGAATCACCCAGATGAAGAACACATATCAGTGAATCCAGTTTGATGTCAAAGAAAATGAACATCACATATACTGAATATATACTGTATATATACTGTATACATATATATATATATATATATATATATCGTGTGTATGGTGTGTGTGTATGTGTGTGTGTGTGTGTGTGTGTGTGTGTGTGTGTGTGTGTGTGTGTGTGTGTGTGTGTGTGTGTGTGTGTGTGTGTGTGTGTGTGTGTGTGTGTGTGTGTGCAGGTGGTCGACGTGCGGCTGGTGTCTGTGTTCGATGCCAGGGAGCTGGAGCTGGTGATCGCCGGGACAGCGGAGATCGACCTGGCAGACTGGAGGAGCAACACGGAGTACAGAGGAGGTAGGAGAGGGTGGAGAGGGCGGAGGGGGGTGGAAGGGGTGGAGAGGGGTGGCGGGAGGGGTGGAGAGGGGTGGAGAGGGGTGGAGGGGGGGAGAGGGTGGAGAGGGGTGCAGGGATGATGGTATTAATTTTTCAATTGGTTTCTAAATATTCAACTGCTCAGAGGGCAGAGCAGCTACATGTTAGTCCACTTGGTTTGTTAGTAGGATGGTAAGGTTAGTAAGGAAGCTAGTTAGTAGGTTAGCCAGTGAAAGGACACTTTAAAGTGGTCCTCAGATGTGAAGACAGGGGGGCCTTCTTCAGAGGCAGCCTTCTCCTTCAACCGTGGAGGTATACGACAGAGCACATTCATTAGTGGACCGCATATCGACACAATGAAATGGCATTGGTATTAATGGAGTCATAGGAGGGCTGGGGAGGGATGGATCCTTCTGGGTTCATCGGCTCCAGCAGGGGTATTTTTATATCCCTTCAAAATGATCCATCCCTCTCAGAGGGCCTGTGTTGTTTACGGTGGCCGCACCGATTTAGGAGCGGGCCGGCTAAACATTGAAACAAGTAGTGAATGTCTGAGGGGCGAGATCTACTGTGAATGTAAGCAGTAGGTACTCCGATGACTGACTGAGTATTATCCAATCACATCCGTCCTACGCTTTGTCCCGCCTTAATCCTTGGAGCTCAGCCCACTATGGCAGTCCCATACACTCTGACTGCAGTGTCCTTCTGCTTTAAATGAACAATGTGGATTTCTTTCTTCTGGGATTTGAATCCAGGGCTGGTTTTATTCAGATATACTTTTATAATATAATATATTATTGCCCAGTCTGGATAAGGTGTGTGTTAAAGTGGGAGGTTTGTTCGGCTAGAATTAACCCAAGCCCCCACCTCTTATTAGCAGGGGGCTGATAAGAATACACTCATGTTTTCACTTTAATTAGTGGATTAAGAGTTAATAAGGGTACACTACTGAACATTTAGTTAAGTAGGCTCCGTACACAGAACACCACCTCTATCGCTGAGCCAACCCTGCGCTGTCTGTCATGTTTTAACTGTCCATAATTATGGGACATGATGTTACATTGCTTGAATTTTTTTATTATCTGTATATCTACAATGATCTGAAATACAGAATAACGTGATTCATTCTATGATGTAGGGAGATAATACCAGCAGCCCCGAAGGTGAACAGAACAGTACATAACAACACAGCCTTAATCATTTGATAGCATCAAGTTAAAAGCCTGTTCTGAAGGCTGGGCTATACCACTGAAAGTCAGCCAGATATTGACCATCAGCCGTGAATCACTTCACTTCACTTTGAATCTCTTTTAATCGAGGAACGCACTGGGATGCGATGGCTTTGG